>NC_062530.1:14164839-14169839 GCF_022655615.1 Tachysurus fulvidraco
TTTTTTTTAAGGTATATTATAATAGTTTCTGACTGTGTTCAATGTAAGACTTGTAATAATGTTTGTTACCAAGAGCCCCATGACAGTTGATGGCTATATGCTTCAGTTAGATAAATCAATAGTACATTTATTTTATACCATGCCAGTAACAAGCACTTTGTTATTAGTTTGACAGAAAATTGCTCCATAATCAGGTAAAATGTATTCTGTTTTTTTTATGGCAAAATGAAGGTGTTTACACTTATCCCACTACGGGTCAGGGAGACTCTACACTTTGCTGCTTTGAGACAGAGAACTATAATCTGTGCTAAAGACACTGACTGTTATTACTACCAGTAGTGCAGTAATAGAATGACATGGATGCCATGGTGAACAATTGGTTTTCCACCATCAATCAAGCAGGCTGGAGACTGAGTTAAATAATGAGGGAGAAGTGGCAGAATTTGGTGTGTGTGTTTGTGTGGCTGTCATTATTTTATACGAAAGGCTTATGCATAACAATATCAACATTTGTGTGTGTGTGTGTGTGTGTGTGTGTGTGTGTGTGTGTGTGTGTGTGTGTGTGTGTGTGTGTGTGTGTGTGTGTGTGTGTGTGTGTGTGTGAATGTGTGTGTGTGTGTGTGTGAGAGAGAGAGAGACAGAGAGAGACCGATTGAGACTGTTTATCTGTGTTATTATCTGTTTTGTTTGCTTTTTTAATGTAGCAAATGGACCATTGCATCTTCCTACTGTTGGCACTTGTTATGTAATATACTTAAATTTTTACTTTTATGCAATTTTTGGTATTCATTTTTATTGTCAGATCAATCACTTCCTTTGTATATTCAGAGACAGTGTATTACCTCTGTACTTTTAGAGTATTACCTCTGTAATTTTAAAAGCAATGCCACCAAATATTAAAAAAGACTACAGAGTCTTTTAAAAAATATGGGTTCTTCTTCATTTTTGCAATCTTCCACATTTGCATACGAATGTACACATTACTGGACATAAGCCTATGAATGACACATGCATGACAGAGGTTTGGGGTCAATGGTTGTCAATTTCTGGTCGCCATTTTCTTAGGATTCACTCTCTGTATTTTTAGAGCAAAACATCCAAACATGATTTGTTAAACAAACTATGCCAGCAGCTGTCAGGAGTAGAACAAATGAAAGCAGAGGTTTCCTTAAATCTATGTTTAAAAAATGCAATAGGGAAAGGTATGGACTGGCAAATAGTTGGGTCAAGAACAGACCATCCGCTGCCTCTCCTTAGCCACATCACATGTACTACCCTAAGGTCGGAGCTCATGATTTTTCTCACCAGCACAATACAAAACAATACAAAACGTCAAATGCAAAGATTAAAGTGTGGGTATCACATCTTGGCAGGGCCTGAATAACAATATCAAGCACTAAGCCGCTTCTTGGTGGCAAGCCAAATGGATGCCTAATTTTAGAGTGGATAGAAGATCCTAGTTAGCACGGACTGCCTGCTGCTTTTTTAGTACCCAGTGGTGGTCAAAAGGCCACTTGGGTTTTGGAGCTGCTTTATTGGTAAAATATATTACAGTTGAGGCCTGCTGTGCTGCCTTATTAAGAGGTGGGGGCATAAAAGAGATGACCTTGTGACACATCTTTCTGGATCTGCACACATCTCCATATTACTGAATAAATTACTATAAGCTAATATTTTATTTCACAGCATTGTAATATCTGCAGCTTTATGAAGAATCAATAATGGATCCACTTCAACTAGCATTATTTCAAGAGTGATTGCTGAGGAATTTTCAGTGAAGGAAATTTTTCTAGTATGAATTTCAATATATGCATTAATACTAGTTTATATATAAACACTATTACTGCTTGTTACTGCTTGAAGTAAATGCATGTAAAAAGATGTAATCAGGAGATTCTTTTCTGTATGTTTTACTCTGTGTCTAGATGTGATTGAAAGTAATCTAGAGGGCAGACAAGCCTTTGCAAGACCAGATAAACGTCTCTAGTATTATAATTGCAATTAGACTACACACACACACACACACACACGCGCACGCGTGTGCGCATATACGTGCAAACAAACTACCAGAGTCCAGTGTTTTACCAGTTGTTTCCAAGATCTTTTCTGATACACTATTAATGTAGTCATGTTGCATACCCCCAATCAGCCAGTCCCATCAAACCCCAAACTGCCACAACTGTCCCTCCCTAAGGTAAGCAGACATAAGAAATAATAGGTGAAGCAACATTGCCCCGGAACATCCCCCTCCCTTCCTTTCCTATGAGCAACAACGACTACAAACGAAAACAGGGAGCAGCCGTCCAAAAAAAAAAGTGAAACAACAGCTCTCCCTCTGAATTACTGAGGCTTCATGCACACCAATCATCTATTAAAAATGGATCAGTACAGCTTCACTTATCATGCTCTCCTGAAGCCCATTGCCTGAAGCGTCCGACAAACCAGACTGCTGCCTGCTTTCACTCTCTGCACCATTTGAAACAGTTGAACTTTAAACAAACAGAGCTGAGACAGACTAATTTTACAACCAATGTGCCAAAATTCACCAGAAATTGGCAGTGCTGAAAAGAAAACATGGCCTTCAATCAGAATGAATGTTTATTTGCATAAAACATAAAATGAACAAAAGAAAATTTGTATGTAGTAAGTAAGTCATGGAACATAAAAGCAAATAAAAAATGCAATGCAATTTGTTTCTCTTATAACAATTTTTGAATAGAGTTTTAGTCAAATTTTCATTTAATTTTAGTATCTTCACACTGTCCTCTGCAGTTTGAGGTCACAGTGATAATGTCATAAAAATGCATTTATGCGAAGTAATTATTTATTACTTTCATCCATTCATTCATTCATTTTCTATCGCTTATCCGATATTTATTACTTTTTGCCTTTTTATTAATACAAATTGCCCTAACAACAATATGTTATTTTATACATGGGAGATATACTTGTCCTTGTATGGAAACAATTAGGATGAAACAATTTGGGAGGTTCCTTGTATTGCCCAAGAATCTAAAATATTCAAGCTTGCAAAACCTGAAAGCTCCCTTTTGTCCATTAAACCTATCAGACAGGAAAGAAGTACACATGAGTGGAACATTTGGAGATAAATTAACTTAATAATTAATAATGATTAATTAAAACGTAATTAATAAGCATCAAATGCTACATATTATATTATACATGTGTTAATTTAACTTCCAGTAAATTTCAAAATGTTAATATTACAAAATAAATTGATATAAATGGAATGATAATGTAACAAATTTGTAATACAAAGTAAAATAACAGATAACACATAACACATAAGGTTCAGATAACACATAACACATAATACAAAGTAAAATAACAGATAACACATAACACATAAGGTAAGATAATGAACAGATTATTTTCTAGTTAATCTAGTTAAATTATGTTTAGATTTTAAAAAATAAACAGCCCACTGTCTACCATCAACACATTTCCTCCATTTGCCCTAAAATTCTTTATAAATAAATAATTTTAAGCACTTAAGCATATTGCCTTTTTAAAGTGTGTGTGTGTGTGTGTGTGTGTGTGTGTGTGTGTGTGTGTGTGTGTGTGTGTGTGTGTGTGTGTGTGTGTGTGTGTGTGTGTGTGTGTGTGCATATGCGCGTACAGTTATTATGCCAAAAATAATTGATTGTCTATGTTTGAGAGCAGACAACAACTTAGGATGAAACAATTTTAGAAACACAGGCTGATCCTGATGGCTTTGCACTAATCCTTTCCCTGGACAGAGGCTTAACCAAACAGCAAGTTTGTGATAGGCTCAAACAGATCCTTGCATGGGACACTTCATTCAGCTTAAGCCAACTTATCAAGTGTAAGTGCCTCCAATTGAGACATGTGGATGGGACTTTTCTGCAGATCTATTAGTGTACACTCTTATCTGTATTTAGCATATGCCATGCACAGCTGCATTGCCAGCTTTAGGTTGATTCACACGGCAAAACACCTAAAGTTATTTCCGAGCTGAGGCTCCAGATAACATTCTGCAAGTTCCCCGAACAACCAGGTTTAACATCTCAATAACTTTGTCCCTTGTCTTCACTATCTGGCTATTTATTTATTATCATCTCCCTCTATCCGCTGGCTAGATTATGAATGCCATGTAATTTGCTTTGTTGCTTTTCCAAATTGAGTGCATTTTATTTTGAAACTAAGTGGTGCTATACGATTTTCTCTTCTATCCTTTCCCTCTATTCAAAATATTCCAAATACAGGGACTGCAGTAATGTACAGTAAGTGGCTGGCTAAAACAGAAAATTGCATGTTGTTGGATGGCTGAGTAATTCACATCATTACATACTGAGCTTGTGGAGTTAATAAAGAATTTTCAGATGGGCTAAATATGGCACATAAAACATTAAAGAATATATCTTATAAGACTGATCCTATTATATTCAGTAATACAGAAAACTTTTTACTAAAAATTATACACTATCAGGCACAGAAAGCTATCAAGACTGTATATGTGTATATACACACACATATCTATATACGCGTGCGTGCGGGCGTGCGTGCTTGCGTGTGTGCGTGTGTGTGCGTGCGTGTGTGCGTGTGTGTGCGTGCGTGCGCGCGCGCGCGCGTGTGTGTGTGTGTGTGTGTGTGTGTGTGTGTGTGTGTGTGTGTGTGTGTGTGTGTGTGTGTGTGTTAAATTATCATATTCATGTGCATTATATAAGAACATTTGGTGGTCAGTTTCATTCCCAGATAAAGTAGTTACTGAAAGAATATGCCATGAAAGAAGCACCTAAACTCTACAAAACCTGGAATGTGTCCAGGAATCAGAAGGCTGGTGCAGGGTTGTGGAAAATTGTTCAGAAGAGAGATGTGTTCAAGCTGAAGTGCCGAGGTTGGGAGTTTAAAACGCAATGCTGCCCTGTACCGTTTATTAATCAGTCAGGCTCCATCCTCTGAACAGATCCATTTGCTTTAGTACAAAGTTTGGCACAAAACCATCTGAAACAAAATAA
>NC_062530.1:14179839-14182339 GCF_022655615.1 Tachysurus fulvidraco
ATTTAAACAGGATTTTTTTTTCCTTTTTAACATTTTGGCAATTACACAATTCTATAAAATGCAATACAACATTACAATGACTGCCACAATACAAATTCTTATTCTTTGAAAACATTTGCCAGAACCATGTGTAACATGGGTTATCAGCCCATGATCACAGATAATATATATATATATATATATATATATATATATATATATATATATATATATATATATATATATATATATATACAACCTTTCTTTCTTTCTTCTTTCTTTCTTTCTTTCTTTCTTTCTTTCTTTCTTTCTATGTCACTTTACTGCTAACATGGAAGTGTGAAGGGCAGTAATTTCTTACTGAACGGCTAGTCTATTCTCAGGATTCAGTGTACAGCTGTCATTGAGTTGATATCTTAATCAACACATGGAAGGAGACATTATGCATCCACGACTGTGAGGGTGTATTTCCACCGGAGAAGTGGGTAATATAGGGCGAGACAGAACGTGTTGGGTCAACCTGAACAGTCTGAACAGACTTTGGGGGAGGACTCCCCTTTTGTGCCATGTGCTGAGAAGACATAATGAATTATATTATAATTACAATACAGGCTGAGCCAAAAAAGGACAAAACAGATATTTGAGCAGGGGTGGTGATAGTGGTTTCTCTGAGATTAGGGTTTTAGTCCATTGCTTTTCACTCTGTTTAACTATAAACATCTTAAGGGTTTGAATTGTCTAATGAATAAAAATTAATGTTCTTCAGATAAACTTTTAAAATATGGTTGCCATTTGCACAGGTTATAGCTTTCTATCTGCATTGTTTTTTTTTTCCAATTGCTAGTCTAAAGTTTTTTCCAAAATAAAACTTAAAATGAATATACACATTAATACAGTATGCTTCATTAAGTTAATAAAATGAATGCATTCATTCATTCATTCCTAAAATGAAGACTGAATTTATTAGGTATATCACAATTTATGACACTGTGACTGGAATGGCTGAATTTAGCATTCTGTGCAGCAATGCTTGCTCATTGTGAGTGACAGACCATAGCTGTCACTCGATCATTGACATACCAGATGTGTCCTAAGAAAACATGAAATGGAATATGAAATCTGTCCTGATAGTAGCGTTACATGAATATGTGTGTGAATATGTGCATATGACAGGTGTGAATGTGTGTCTGTTCATTGTGTGTGTGTGTGTGTGTGTGTGTGTGTGTGTGTGTGTGTGTGTGTGTGTGTGTGTGTGTGTGTGTGTGTGTTTGCATGTGTGTGTGTGCAGGGTCATTTTGGTCACACTGGCAGTAGTTTGGGGTTGCTAAGGGTGGGGGTTGGTGGTGGTTGAAGCGATAGATTGAAGCAGAGGGGAGGGATACTGGCAGTGACTGAGAAGATGAGGATTTGACAGCAAGGTGACAGAGAGTTCAGACAAAATGAGGCTTGCAGATTAGCAGCGCTCCTCTCTGTGACAGGTGTCATCTCTGGGGGCAGTCTGTCACTCTACCGGCTTCCACTCCACACACAATACGCAGAGCGAGAGGGTGGTGCCAATTTCACCTCCCCGGGCATGACCTGCTCGGGTTCCTGCATGCTAGTCACAGCTATTAAAGCCCAGGTGGCAATTGGAAGCACCAAAACACACTTTTACACACACACACAAAAAGATATGCCAAGCTCAGACAGCAAGTTTAATAATAACCATGACATAGACGTTTGATTTTTTTTCAGATCTCATTTCAAGAAGGGCAGGTTTTTTTTTTGTTTGTTTGTTTGTTTTTTAATTTTTTACATATTTTTATACAGCTTTGACAGGTTTGGTTTGATTTATTTTGATTAACAAATTATAGATATTCTGAGAAGTAAGTATGGGCAAATAGGAATAAAACCCGATTGCAGTCACCTTAAAGACTGAACTGAATGATAATTCTGACTAGCTTTAAGATGTTGCATATGTTACTGATTTGATATGTTATATAATATATATATATATATATGTGTGTGTGTGTGTGTGTGTGTGTGTGTGTGTGTGTGTGTGTGTGTGTGTGTGTGTGTGTGTGTGTGTGTGTGTGTGTGTGTTTGGAAAGAGTGAAAAGACTTTGAATGACCTAGATGCCTGTTTATGGCCCCTGCCAGAACTTGGGTCAGGGTGAGGTATTAAGCAGACTTTTAGTGGGAGCCTATACCCTCTGAGTCTCTGAATCTCATGACTCCATTACCTGCCCAAAACCTGCAGCCATCTGGGCCACAGATTGCAGAGGATTGCACACAGAGAGCCCTGCTGTCTTGCCCTTGGGTTAGGCAGTAAGTGGAGGGTCAGTCTTCATCCCTCAGTGCTGGAGATGTTACAACAAGCATTGCTCCAATACACGTTCACAACATGCCCTCAGCAAGCATGTACAAAAATACACTTTAATTCCTCATGTGTTTATTTCTCTGTAGCTAAGTACAGCCACTATGGATGTCGATGCGACCTAACACATTAGAAGTGCACTCCAGGAGACATGGCTAGTTACAA
>NC_062530.1:14187339-14259839 GCF_022655615.1 Tachysurus fulvidraco
TACTTGTAGCAGATGTTAAACAGATTGATGCGTGGGTAGGCAGATCAATGGACAGCAGACAGATGGAGAAAAAACAAGCCTGTGTGTGAGTGAGAGAGAAAAAATGTGTGGGGGAGAGAGAGAGGGTTTGGGATGGTTAGAGAGTGAGTGAGTGAGTGAGAGAGAGAGAGAGAGAGAGAGAGAGAGAGAGAGAGAGAGAGAGAGAGAGAGAGAGAGAGAGAGAGAGAGAGAGAGAGAGAGAGAGAGAGAGGCATAACACAAATTCCAAATAATGGAATTCAAAATAATGTACCACTTGACAGACAGATAGGCTTAAAGCCATAAAGTAATGTTTAACCTTTATCACAGACAAGTAAACACCATCTCTGCCACAGTCAGGAAACTTTCTGTCATGTGAGACTAAGCTGCACTAAAGAGCCTCTTTGT
The DNA here is from genome assembly GCF_022655615.1 of Tachysurus fulvidraco. Taxonomy (NCBI): domain Eukaryota; kingdom Metazoa; phylum Chordata; class Actinopteri; order Siluriformes; family Bagridae; genus Tachysurus; species Tachysurus fulvidraco. The sequence goes on from NC_062530.1 coordinate 14,187,766, forward strand.
GCTGAAACGACTCTTACATTTCATTAAGACAGTCAGTGTACATGAAAAAAATCTGTATAGGCAGTTTCTACCCTAACTGATTGCTTTTAGTGTCAGTCATGTAAAAAATTAAGCTCTTTATTAGGCTGGTTTGAATAGTATGACTCAGTGCTTCTGCTGGTCTGCTAAGTTTGCTCATTAGCAACGTTAACAGGTTTGAGGCAGGGTGTGAAGGTGTGTGCTGTCCTTCTGGAGTCCTATTAGAGTCTTAAAGCCTAGCTGCAAAAGACAGCCAGTGAATATGATTATGACTTTTCACTTCATCACACTAGTGTCGCTACTCTCTTGACCATTAGATACCTGAAAGTGCAGGGTGTGTGCTTCAGCAATTATATCACATTGCAAGAAGTGAGAAGATGTCACTTAGCCTAGTGATTTCTTGTGTGTGAGACAGTCATTGTGAGATTTTGTGTGGGTTGATAAATTTAGTTTTTTATCCCATTATCATGATATTCCATTACAATAAGAAAGAAGCATTATGAAAGAAGCAAGTAACATTACTGTAGTTATTTATGTTCTAGATACAAGATATGATTGCAGAATAAGGCCCAAAATCTTCTTCCCTGGAACATATGATGTATATTAGTTCAACATTGCACTGTGGATGTTGGATATAATTGCTGAGAGATTGCACAGTTCTTTAGACAATGTTAATGGTCATGCTCTCTATCAAAGATATGGGTAATAATATGAGAGACTATTTTCTTTAGGTTTTTGTCTCTAAACTCTAGTTTATTAAACTTCTTCTCTATCTCAATTCATTCAGTCTGTATGGACAAGCTGTCATAAGACTGTTTGTTATTGATGTCCCCACTTTTTTTCCCCCCACTATAGAGAGAGAGAGAGAGAGAGAGAGAGAGAGAGAGAGAGAGAGAGAGAGAGAGAGAGAGAGAGAGAGAGAGAAAGATACATTCTCTCCTTACACTCCAGGCCTGAGGTCTCTCTTTGCCATATTTTAATGCTACTACTACTACTACTACTACTACTACTACTACTACTACTACTAATAATAATAATAATAATAATAATAATAGAAACAAATCTGTAATGAAGGTGCATTCACAGCTGATTATTTCAATAAACTTGAATAAACAGGAGTTAGAGATTGAAGAGCAAATGAGATGGAGATACAAGAATCTGCTTTTGTAAGAGAGCAGCCTAGAGAAGAAAGTGACCCCTGAGCCAAAGGTGCTGACACTGAATCAATCGCTTTTGGCTAGAGGCCTGCTGGTCTTGGCCAAGCTAGAGATTACCCCTCCACATCTGAAGGATGACAGCTCTATCTATTTCCCACATCCCATATACACACACTCACATACACACACTCTCTAACCGCTCTACAAAATTAGTTTTAAGATCATAGCAAAGAACGAGGGGGGTCTGATACAGGGAAATCTGTTTCAAAAGAGTCTGAAGAGAGAGCTCAGTGCATTCCTCTGAAAAAACTAAGCATCCCCTCTCATCTATTCTTATTCTGATAGCAAGTAAATTATATAATCAGTAATCCCAATAAAGCCAAATACACTGACACACATCCTGGTCAAGATGCTCCCATACATCTTTCTCACGTTCACATGCTACACATTCACATTTCTAGTGGTTGTACTAATTCGTGACATTATATCAGGGAAGATTTCACAAACATGCAGCAATTCTTTACTTGGTATTTGTTTTCTTTTTAGGTATTCTATGCAATATTACAAAGGTATATGTACTAGGTATTGTTAGAAGTACTAATCATCTAAACTAATAATTTTGTATATCAATAGAATTATTTTTTCTTAGTTTCTTTTTTTTATTTCAAGCTTATTATTTATGCATTTATAGTATTTATGTTGGAATATTATTTTGTGATTTGTATATTTTTTACATTTATTTCAAACCAATTATTAGACTGCTGCAGACAATGAATTAGTTGTCACTGAATCATTTACATTTCCTCTTGCCAGATGTCCTGGCTCCCTCTCTGTTTAGAGTCTAGCTACACTTCATATTATGATAGATAATTGATCCATCAAAACTACATCAGGCAAATGGCTTTAAATGCCTCGAGACAACAGTTGGGGAACATTAAATTTAACCCCATGTTGTCTGCACCGATGCCTCCAGTTGTCAGTCAAGTGTCTTGCTGTCTTGACAGGCCCAATCTATGTTGTTTAATAATCAAGTCAATAGAGAATAGGCTGGGGGCTGGCAAACATGAAAGAAAAACATAAAGCAGTCTCAGTGGAACTGTCATGAGAAAGGATAAACATTTGTGTGGGAAGGGGGCGTGAGGAATGCCTCCGTTCAGACAGGCTTTTCACATTATAATTTTGGGCTTCCTAGGACCACATGGTGGTGGTGGCTCACCAAGGCGGGGGCTTGAAGACATGTCTGAAGCTGACCCTGAATCTCACACAGAGCTGGAGATGTCAGATGCATAGTGAAACAGGATGCAAAAGGAAGAGAATTTGGCTTTTTAAAATGTCCCTTTGTCCCTTGACCCCTGGCATCAATTTCTCAACCCATTTCTTTAAATGCAAACATTTTTCCCTATTTTATTTATTTATTTATTTATTTATTTATTTTTTGAGAGAGAGCGAGAGAAAGAGAGAAAGAAAGACTGACAGAGGTGAGTGTGAGTTTCGGTGGGGTATGAATGTTGGGGTGGGGAAGGCTTTCACTATACATATATGAATAATCTGACAGCTTCATCTGCTTATGAGGAGCTGGCTTGACAGCAGCACAATGACAGGATCTGTAACCCTCCTCCAACATGTCTGGCTGTCCTGCTCAAACAATATAGCCAGGGTATTAAGCCATCACATCAAGCCTGATTACTGATGTAATGTGCAGAATACTTACAGTAGGAAACCTAAATTAGATTGGTAAACAGCAAACAATGAAATGTTACAAGCAGCCCTTCATAACCTGCACACATGAACTGAGTAGCAGCTAGATGAATTGATGGAAAATTATCCTATAACTTTTTATTGCTCCTGTAGCATGTAATCAATATGCCACAATATGCTAATTTTAGTTATGTAGAAAAGATGATTAAATGTTTTTTTTTAAATATTTCAAAAAGAGGGTGAATAGAATTTTTCCAGAGGGATGTGCTGCTCAGGCACTGGGTCTTGTATGAGAGGTAAGGGATAGTAAGTGTGAGGGATGGAGGTTATAAGGAGCACAGGTAATTGAGTTGTCACCTCTCCTATGGCTCCTTGTGAGCTCCTCAAACCCTACACAGCCAGCACAATTACACCCCCCCTTCACCTTCTTAGCTGCCCCTGAGGTCCCTTTCCCCTTTTCACCTCCCTGTAGAAGCTCCCAGTGAGCTAGACACACTGGCAAAAAGGAGCGAATAAAAGAGCCATAAAAAGAGTAAATCTTTGTGTGCAATTAAAAATAGTGAGAAAATCTTCAGGTACTCCACTACATGCAGAGGAGCAATCCTCATCTGTGATGTGGTGCTTTTTCATTATTCAATATGAATTCATATAAGACATATACAGAGCCAGCACTAACTCTGCACTCTGCCTAAGTAACTAAAAATATAGCCCTGTACTTTTGCCTGGATAAATTACATATTATTTAATAATATAAAATATTTGGAAACAGGATAAGAATAAGGTCATAGAGGATGTGAAGCTTTTTTTTATTAAATTAGAAATCTTTTTGATTTGTACTTTTATCCTTAAACTTATAGCTTATAATTCATTCATTCATTCATTAATTTTCTAGCACTTATTCGAACTTCTCGGGTCACGGGGAGCCTGTGCTTATCTCAGGCGTCATCGGGCATCGAGGCAGGATACACCCTGGACGGACTGCCAACCCATCACAGGGCACACACACTCATTCACTCACACACTACGGACAATTTTCCAGAGATGCCAATCAACCTACCATGCATGTCTTTGGACCGGGGGAGGAAACTGGAGTACCCGGAGGAAACCCCCGAGGCACAGGGAGAACATGCAAACTCCACACACACAAGGCGGAGGCGGGAATCGAACCCCCAACCCTGGAGGTGTGAGGCGAATGTGCTAACCACTAAGCCACCGTGCCCCCTAGCTTATAATTAATTTATTAATTTATATATTAAATATGTTGTGAACTATTTAGTAGCTACGATAAAACAAATAAATATATTACGTACATTGGAGAGCAAGGAATGAAAGTCTTGACCTGCTAACAGGTTACAGGAGTTTAAGGAGTTAAAGGACATACTTTAAATACGCACCTTGTTATCGATTTGAGCAACAAAAAATGAAATAAAATGAATTTACTGAAAATGCACCTAAAAGTGGAGTATTTTCAAATTTAGTGCACTCAAAAATTGCATTTTAAAAAAATAAATAAGTGCATGGTTTGCATATGGCTTGATTTATACACTTACAGCATTGACCACGCTTCTGCTTTCTGAAATCCATGGGCGTCGGAGCCTGTGTGGGACAGAACACGCCCACGTTTTATTTACTTACGACGCCCATACCCGTATTGGTTGATTAATGAACAGCAAACATCATAGACTATTGCTTGAACTTATAAGAAAAATACACTTATATATTAAATTACATTAATGTAAATAAATATAAGAAATTTTATAGGAAATATGTTGCACAACCGCCTGTGACAGACAGGCAAGTTTAGCAGGCACCCTTTCCATTTACCTCAGCGCATTAAACATGTCGCTCATTTGGGTGCAAGGTTTACTGTTTAATACATTTTGCATTGTGTTTCAAGAGTTCTAATATACGATTCACTTTAAAATATTGCATTTTCTTCAGAAAATAATTTAATTTAATAATTGCAGTACATATGGTTTAGATTGTTATACCACTAACTGTTAAAAGTACTGTTTGCTACTGCACTAATACTTTTTAAGGTTTCTTGTGTTTTCATTTTTCATCCAGTAATGGACATTTTTGTATTTGTTTGCCAGAAACAAATAAATCTTAATAACTAAGCAAGTTGTATACATTCTTTAGTTTTAACGCTGGTATCGGAACGGAAGAGAAAAAGTGGTATCGGGACATCCCTACTATTAATATCATCTTTTTTGTCAGTTTCTGTTCATAAAATGTTTAAAATGCAAGCACAAAAGGCTCACCTTCATTTCTTGTTTGGAAGATAGCTAGCTAAGATTTCTATGCTTCTTTAACAACTCTTTGTGTTCTCTATTAATATTGTGCTACTACTATTTTGAAGTAATATGAATTGAGGGCTGCTATTCTAAAACCAGCAGTTTGGGATAAAAGGGATGATTCAGTAAAAAGAGAAATTGAGTTCCTCATGTCTGTCTTGTCTGTTGCGTTTCTTTGAATGTTCCCTTTCTGAGGAACTCAACGAGGCTTTACAATATGGCAAAGCTTGCAGAACTGGAGCATGTGTTTGAAGGTTTGATAAACACATGCCAATTTTATCGGCTGGAATTGGTAAATTCTTAATTTTCTTAAGTCTTGGTTCCTGCTCCCCATTGCTCAGGCATTGTTGACAATGTTGCAGAGCACCTTTACAGAACATAAACATAAAACATAATATAAAGAATAATATTAAGATTAATATAATGCAAAAGTTCAATATTAATATTAGATATATTTAAATGTGTTTGTATTTATCACCAATGAGCAGGTCTGATGTGACTCAGGCAGCAGTGACTAGGAAAAACTCCTTTGAATGGTAAAGGAAGAAACCTTGAGAAGAACCAGACTCAAGGGGAACCCATCCTCATTTCAATTCAGTTTTTCTCCACTTTCGCACAAGGTTAAGGGTTGCTTTCTTTAGACTGTATATGACTATTATACCATGGTTCAGGTGCTTTGTCTCTAACCTTCTTTAATCAGATGGTGCAACAGTGTCTAACATTCTAGTTAAGTTAGTTCCTATGCTGTTAGTCATTTCATCTAAACCATTTGCGTTTAAGGGTACAGTAAGAAGTTGAGACAGATCAGGCAGGTTATTTGTGAGTCTTTAGTGGTTGTAATAATAGATCTACTGAGTCAATAAAGTGGTGAGACACATTTAGTCTGTTCTACAGGTAGTGTGTTATGAGGTAGTGGTCTGTGATGTAATCGCTTTGATGTATGATATATATATATATATATATATCAGTGACATCAATTCCGTGTGATATTACTAAATTTAGTGTATGATTAAGATGATGTGTTGGTCTAGTGATGTTTTGTTTAAGCCCAAATAAGTTTAGTAGGTCCTAAAGCATTGTTTGTATTGTAAACTTGAATGTTAAAATTAACTTGAATGTTAAAATTAGCCAATAGGTCTGAAAGAAAATGTGCAAATTCTCTAAGAAAATCAGTGTTGGCCCCTGCCGGTCTTTGGCATTGTTCTGGTCTAATTTACGCTAAGATTAAGATTCCACTGAGGGGGTGTGTTACCTTTGATCAAGAGGCTCACCGGTGCAGTTGGTAAAGCAGTAATACAGGAATTTCCCTTTTCTCTCACCCGCTTCAACTTGAACAGCGAAGGCTGAGTTTTGGAATTAGAAGCCCACTCTGCAGGCAAACAGTGTGCTGGCAAAAATGTACACATTACAGCTGCACACTCCTTAGTCATGTTTAATGAGTTGCTCAATTGTATTGCCACTTGTGGTCACCAAACTTAATTTGCATTTGCCCAATGAGCAAGAAATTGTCATCCACTATGAGCTTAACAGCCATTCTTGACATCCTCCTCAACGCAGTCTCCCATTATTACTGGACCTCCACACCCAGGTGTCAATGTTTTGGAGGAATCATTCCTCAGCTTATCTCCCCTGGTGTCAGGATCCAGTCCGGAATTTTGGCCATGTGCTTTCGTTCATGTTCTGTCTAATATGTCTGCCCCGCCCCTGTCTCTTCTTCCCTGCCTCTGCACACCTGTTCCTGATGTGTTAATTGTCTTTTGTATTTAACCATGCACAATCCTCAAGCAGCATGTGAACAGTTTGACGTGTCAGTGTGTGTGTTTTGTGAGGGTCTGTGCAGTCCATACAGATGATGTGTGTGTACTTTGTGCTCAGTACAGTTTAGTTCAGTTATTGAGAAGTCTGATGGCTTGTGGGAAGAAACTATTACACAGTCTGGTCGTGAAGGCCCGAATGCTTCGGGATAATCAATGCATAAAGTGACTGGGAGCCAATGCAATGAGGATTAAGATAGGGGTGATATGTTCATATGTTCTGGTTCTTGTTAGTCCACTAGCTGCTGCATTCTGTAGCTTGTTTATGCTCCTAGTGGAACATTCATACAGTAAAGCATTACAATAATTCAACCTAGATGTAATAAATGCATGAACTAGTGTTTCTGCATCATGTAATGACATCATATTTCTTATCTTAGCAATATTTCTGAGATGAAAGAAGCCTACTCTTGTGATATTATTGATGTCAGCTTCAACTGAGAGAACAGTATCAATAATCACACCAAGGTCTTTTACTGATGCACATAATGTAATAGAAAGACCATCCAGTGTTACTCTGTAATCAGAAATCTGAACTTCTCTCTTGACAGAGTTCACACAATCTTCAATCTTCTTAAGCTGGTGACTCACATCTGACTTAGCTGAAACATACAGCTGCGTTTCATTAGCACAACATTGGAAGCTAATACCATGTTTGCAAATAAGAGAGAAAAGCAGTGGGCCTAAAACAGAACCTTGGGGAACATTGAACATTACCTTAGTTTGTTTAGAGTAGTCGCAATTTAGTTCATGTTTGCAAATAAGAGAGAATAGCAGTGGGCCTAAAACAGAACCTTGGGGAACATTGAACATTACCTTAGTTTGTTTAGAGTAGTCGCAATTTAGATTTATGAACTGATAATAATCCATCAAATAAGACCTGAACCAAGACAGGGCAGTCCCTATAACACCAACAACATGTTCTAGCCTATTAAGTAAAATAGCATGGTCAATGGTATCAAAAGCTAGGTATGTAGGTATGTAGGTATGATGTATAGTGTGGTAAAATGTAGGTATGAGCATAAGTGATGAACTACAACCTTTTCTAGGATCTTGGAGATAAAGGGGAGGTTTGTTATTGGGCTATAATTTTACAGCTGGCTTGCTGTCAGGTTTTTTAATCAAAGGGTTGATTACTGCTAGCTTTAAAATTTTTGGCACATAGCCAATTCTAAGGGAAATTTTTTTTAGAGTGGGCTGGATAGCTACTGGTAGTATCTGTTTAAAGAAACACATGGGTGTGTCTGTGTGTGTGTTTACATGAACAAGGAATGGTGTATGTGCTTGTTTTCAGTTACTGCTCATCACCAGTAGAGTTTGTGACTGTTAGATGTAGGCCATTTTATTTACCACGGGAATTCACCACTGTTTCATTGACAGAGTACATTCACCCAGCACTAATGCTAAAGAGGCCCTTAGTGAGCTATATGGGACTATTAGCATTCTGCAATCTGATGGATTGTTTATCATTGCCGGAGATTTCAATCATGCAAATCTCAAATCACTGCTCCCTAAATTCCATCAGTATGTGGACTTTGCAATGAGAGGGGAAAACACGCTAGATCTTGTATACACAAACATTCCCAGCGCATATCGTGCTGAGCTTCGCCCCCACCTCGGCTACTCAGACTAATTCTAGCATACAGACCACTCGCCAGATGCTCTAAACCGGTTCTGATAAATACTGGCCATCATTAGCCACTTCTGCTCTTCAGGACTGCTTTGAGTGCACTGACTGGAACATCTTCAGGGAGGCTGCAACCAACAGTGACTCAGTCAACTTGGAGGAGTACACGTCATCAGTGACCAGCTACATCGGCAAGTGTATTGATGACGTGACCGTCTCCAAGACCATCACCACAAGCTCCAACCAGAAGCCATGGATGACTGCTAAAGTGCGTGAGCTGCTGAAGACTAGACTGTCTATCCACAGCCGACGTGAGAAGAACTCTATGCAGAGTTAACCCACGGAAGGCTGCTGGACCAGACAACATTCTGTGGGTTAACTCTATGCAGAGTTAACCCACGGAAGGGTGCTGGACCAGACAACATTCAGCGCTGCTGTTCCTATGTGCCTCAAGACAACCACCATTGTCCCCGACCCAACGAAATGTCAATGCCTCAATGACTATCGTACCATTGCACTCACACCCATTGTTATGAAGTGCTTTGAGAAGCTCTTCATGAGGCACATCAAGACCCAGTTACCACCCTCACTGGGCCCCCTACAGTTTGCGTATATCTTCTAAACCGCTTCACGGACGATGCCATTGCCACAGCCCTTCATTTAGCCCTCACCCACCTGCATAATAAAGACACTTATGTATGAATACTGTTCATAGACTTTAGTTCAGCATTCAATACAATCATCCCTCAGCACCTGATTGGGAAGCTGAGCCTGCTGGGACTGAACACCTCCCTCTGCAACTGGATCCTGGACTTCCTGACTGGAAGACCTCAGTCAGTCCGGATCAGGAACAGCATCTCGAGCACCACCACACTGAGAACTGGAAACCCTCAGGGCTGCATGCTAAGTCCATTGCTGTTCACTTTGCTGACTTTCGACTGTGCAGCAACGCACAGATTGAACCATATTATCAAGTTCGCCGATGACACAACCATGGTGGGTCTCATCAGCAAGAACGATGACTCAGCTAACTACCTGGTGTGGAGCCAACAACCTGTCTCTGAATGTTGATAAAACTAAAGAGATGGTTGTTGACTTCAGAAGAGCACAGAGCGACCACTCTCTGATGAACATCGACGGATCATCTGTAGAGCACCAAATTTCTTGGTGTTCATCTAGCGGAGAACTTCAACACCAGCTCCATCACCAAGAAAGCCCGCAGCATTACAGAGCATTGAGAGCATTCTGAGCAGCTGCATCACTGTCTAGTTTGGGAACTGCACCATCTCGGATCGCAAGACCCTGCAGCGGAGTGAGGACAGCTGAGAAGACCATTTGAGCCTCTCTTCCCTCTATCATGTAAACTTACACCACACGCTGCATCTGTAAAGCCAACAGCATTGTGGATGACCCCGCACACCCCTCACACACACTCTTCACCCTCCTGCCATCTGGAAAAATGGTACCGAAGCACTCGGGCCCTCACAACCAGACTGTTTAACAGTTTCTTCCCACAAGCCATCAGACTCCTTAATAACTGAACTAAATTGTAATGAGCACAACATGCACATCAACTGTATGGACTGCACAGACTTACACCAAATACACACTTTTCCAATATACATCCATCAACCTGTTTACATGCTGTTTTTGCACACTTTTTTCTCTTTGCACATGCTGTCTCACATTTTAGTCGTTTTCTCTTTTGCACAATCCTTTACATTATCTCAGGGCTATAACACTGTGTTCATTCTAGTATTACTGCACACACAATATTGTTTGAACATAAAGTATTTATGGCCAGCACTGTTTCTGTTTACTGTCTTTTGTACATTGTCTTTTTTGTATTGTCTTGTAATTTTTTGTCCTTCACTGTTTGCACCAGGTTGCACTGTTGCACTTTATGTGACTAAGACTTACTTACTAAGTCCTTAGCTCTGTCTTTGCTTTTATTGTAGCACCATGGTCCAGGAGTAATGTTGTTTCATTTCACTGTGTACTGCAACAGCAATATATGGTTGAAATGACAATAAAAGCTAATTGACTTGACTTGAGTTAAGAGATTGACTTGAAGGGGAGTAAAAAAAAAAGTACTGATCAAACATAGAAATATTATCCAGAGCATTATCTATTGTTTGGTATTAAATTAATGGTGTGAATTTTCTGCCTGATGTTATCAATTTTTCATTATTGCTACAACTTGATGGTGTGTGCTTTCTGACAATGTTTTTATTCCTAATTAATTTTGCTACAGTATTTAAAAATAGGATTATTTTTGTTATATTCAATTAGGCAGAGGAAATATACCAATCTAGCAGCATTAAGAGAGTTTTCCTAGCTATGAAGCCTTCCCTTCCTTGCTAATAGAAAAACTGATCATTTAGTTTGAGGCAATTTAAGTTCTAATTTCCTAGGTGATTGTTTTGACGTTTGTGTGTTGTCATTGAACCACTGTGCTAGTTTTTTTCTCTTTAATTACTTTTCGTTTAAGTGGAGCTACAATATCTAGGATGTAGAGAATCCCTGACTCTAAACAGTCAGTCAACTGATCAAGTTCTGTGGGGTCAGATAGCGATCCAATCGCTGATAATTTTGGGAGACTGTTGGTAAATCTCTACTATACTCCTGATAAACTTCAGTAATCATTTAATTAGCCATAAGAGCTTTAGATCTTCAGGGTCAGAAACTTTTTGATCTTCAGAGTAAGAAACGTCTCAGAGGCTGACTCCATTGGCTCAAAGAGGGCTTCCAGCAGCCCCTCCAGGACCAAAGAGAGGTCCCAGGAAAGAAAGGCACAGTCTGCAGGAAGGCCTCAGCCACCTGACACCACGCAGAAAGCGAGAGACCAGAAGGTGTCTACACAAGGAGGCCCCGAGGACAGGTTTATTGGCCATGTGGTTATCGGCCATGTACACCTTTAAAGTAGATGGGAACAGGCCCAGAGAAAAGCAAGATTGCAGGAACTCCAATACTGTATCGACCGGGTAGTGAACTGGATCCTGACAGCATTCATCACACCAGAGGCGAAAAAACCTCCACTTCAGAGCATACAGCTTTCTAGTGGAGGGAGCCCTAGCATCTGTCAGATGAGAGGCCTGCTTCTAGGAACTGTTACCCTCAGGAGCCAGACCAAGATCTTCCACATTTCGGGCGGGGGTGTAGGATTTCCCCCTGTGCCTGAGAGAACAGATCTAAATCCACCTGGCCAAAAATCTGCCAAATTTGCTCCACCATGTGGGGGTGGAGACGCCACTCCCCGGGCCTCGCCCTGGGATAAAAATCGCTCTCAGCAAAAGAAACCTGGCCTCTGCCCAGAGCAGAATCTGCTGTGCCATCCTGAACAGGGGGTGTGAATGCAGACTGCCCTGATGATTGATATAGGACACCACTGACATGACATGACAGTCCCTGAGGTGTCGGAGAAAGTATTTCAATGTTACAAACATGGCCCTCATCTCTAGGATATTTATGTGCTATGAGAGATAAGAGCCCTCCCATAGACCCCAGGCAGGGTGGCCATCTAAGGCTGCTCCCCAACCTGAAAGATAGGAGTCTATCTAAAGAGACCTGCAGTGGTGACACACCCCTAGAGTGCAACCAAAGGTAAGGAACTGGGGTCTTTTCCACATAAAAAGCGTACGAAGCCCATGGCACATAAACCTTATAATCCTGAGGGGATGTCTGCGAGGATGAAAGACTGCACCCCTGAGCCAGAGCTGGAATGGCATTGGTGACAGAGAGGCTTCGGCTTAGCCCAGGGGTCGGCAACCTTAAACACTCAAAGAGCCATTTGGACCCGTTTCCCACAGAAAAAAAAACACAGCGAGCCACAAAACCCTTTTGACATCTAAAATAAAGAAAACACTGCATATATCGTTTTTTTACCTTTATGGAAAGTATAGAAAAAAACTGTAGTGTTTTGCATTTATGAAATCAATGAACTTCTACTGAGTAAACGAAATTTTATTTCTGCAAGCAAACAAAAATATTTTGTACAGTTTGAATTAACCTTCACAAAAAAGACGTTGGGTTGAAGGTTACTTTCAAATAAAATGTTCAATGTTTAATTGAGTCCTCTATATATTCACGACATCAAAATTTTAAATTGCCGGCTGCAGCAAACCAAAAATTAGGAAGTCAGCATTTATGATGCATATTTTGAGCGACAAAAAAAATTAAACACGGTTTATTTTAATGTTACAAGAGCATCATAATCTTAGAATTTTTTTTAAAACTAACTAACTAAAATAAAATAAATTTAAATAAAATATGTATTTACCAAATCCACAGGGAGCTGTAGCAGAGGGATGAAAGAACCACTTGCGGCTCCAGAGGTGCGGGTTGCCGACCCCTGGCCTAGCCAAATAGCTTTTACTGCTGACAAGATGGAAGCCACCCTAGTGGGGGACAGATGTGCTAACTACCCCTAGAAAGGTTGTTCTCTGAGAAGTTGAAAGCAAACACTTTTCTGGGTTCAACCTGAGGCCTAGAGACCTCATATGCACAAGCACAGCATCTCGATGACTGCCCACCATACTCTTCGCCTGGGCCCTGGAGATGCTGTGGCAGCGGTGCCATGGCAACATCCATGCACTTCGTGAATTTGTGTGGTGAAAGGGCTGGGCCAAAGAAGAACAATACTGGTACTCTTTGCCAAAACCAAAAATTGGCAAAATTCCTACGTGACAATAAGCGTCTTTGAGGTCTATCATAAAAAAAACAGTCCTCAGATCTGATCTGGGACACAATAACCTTGAGCGTGAGCATCTTGAACTTGTAAGTCTTCAAAGTACAGTTCAAAGCATGCGGGTCCAAAATCGGACACAGCCCCCCATCCTTCTCTGGAAAGGGGAACATGCCTTATGGCCCCTTTCCTCAGGAGCAAGAGAAGTTACTCTTGGAGGAACACCGCCTGGTGTTTGCCAACGATCGCAGGCACTCACCCTGAAGACGCAGAGGATGGGAGGTGAACTGGATCCTGTATCCTTTTTATATAGTATCCAAGATCCACTGAGACAAACCTGGCAGATGTTTCCACACTGTATGCTGTCTGAGAGTGATGTCAACCTCACACAGATCTCCCAGGTGCTTTGAAACAGAGAACTGGCAGGTGCTAACTCAGGGTACAGATCTGTGCAAGGCAGAGGAGTTGGCACAGACCCTACTGCTCCCCGAAGTGCCAGAGGCGGTGGGCGGGCAATAGGGGAAGCCTTCCTAAAAAATGACTGACAAAGTCCTCTCTCGCCTGACGAGCCTGTGCATGCTAACCAGCCTCCCTAGTCCTAGATGGTGGCACAGGCCACCATGGGGGTTGGGTGTGGCAGGAATGCCACCGACAGGCATTTCACCTCCTGGTGCCTGTTAAAGACAGTACTTACTGTGTTGTCGAACAATCGGGGCATCCAGAAAAAAAGGATCTTGTCTTTAATTCCTGTTAAGGTGCCACAGGTGCCTTTCTGTTGCAACCAGCACAGCCATTGAATGGCCTATGGAACGGGCCGCCTGCTTTGTGGCACAGAGCACAAGATCCGTGGTTTGGCAGAGCTCAGCTACCAGCTGAGGGTCTAACGCCTCGCCAACGTCGAGCTCTTTCAGCAGGTAAGCCTGGTAGGCCTGCAAAACTGCACTGGTGAGATAGTTTGCAAGCGAATCCCAGGCATCACCCATATATTCATGACTTTCAAGCCCTATAATGGCCAGGGAAAAAAGATGCACTGAAAAGGGATTTCCCGAAAACCTCAACACCTCGGCATAGAGGTCTGGGAAAAATGGCAGCCACCTGTGTGGAGGTGAAGTCTGAAAGCCGGCCTGAAGTCAGAAAGCAGTCGTCTAGCTTAGAATGGATGACACTAACTTCATCTTCAGGCTAATCTAAATTAAACTTAGACACAGCGCTTGTCACCACCTGTTGCCACTAATGGCGTCAGCAGATCAAAGGGAGAAAGCCCCTCCCCAAACGTATCAACCTCCTCAGAGCCTGACGTGGTAAGCAGCATGCTGTCTTCCAGGTCGGGAGAAATCGCCATGCAAGTCCCTAAACAGAGCAAACAGAGTCAGGGGAGAGGGCAATTGAAAGGGAAAGACCAGTCTCTTCCTCTGTTTCTGCTAACTCAACCCCATGAACAAAGCCGTAGTGCCGCCTCAGCAGACGCGGGACCGAACCACGAAGTGCAAGCGCTTGAAGAGCGTGTACCGTCCCCTGTGATATAACAGGGGCACGGATGCATGCACCTCTTAAAATGCTGAAATTTTTTTTCTTCTTCTTTTTTTTTGGCTGCACTAGACAAATAAGATAAACCATTGATACAAACACACAGAGCACTGGAGTAATTTGATGTAGATGCCCATATATGGACTTGCTAGCACATAATCATTTCGTCACATGTTCTTCCCGAGCCATTAAATTGGCATGTATGAACACAGAGCTTCAGGCACACCTTCCTGTGAAGCATTGTGCTGTGCGATGATATGCAGGGGGAGCAGGCATATACAGTATGAATGTCAGAAAAAGCAGGCTTTCTTTTGGCTGCATAGATGTGCTTCTGCAACAATGGTGCAAGACATCTAAGACACTGTGGACCAATTAGTTCAAATTACTGTCCTCTAACAAATTAACATTAATTAGGACAAAATTTATTTGTTGGTGCATATCATGACACCCTCAAAGTAATCATCTGTGATGAAGCAGTGCACTACATCAAAACCTAAATCATCCTTTCATCAATAAAAGGAAAAAATAGGCAATTCTTTGAGTTCCCATGCAAAATTGATTTGACATAAAGGAAAGCATATTAGACTAATGTGTACTTATACTTTACATTGTGGCAATATACTGAACAAAGGACAAGATATTTTTAATGGTTATATGTAAAGATCGTTATCTTTCTAACATGAAATTTCAGTTCTGACATTGTAATCATAATGAAATTCCCCTAGTTACTTACGAAACTAATTTCTTCTTTTTTTTCCCCTCCATTTGCCATCACAGTTCTTCATTGTTCTCCAGAGGCCAGCTGTCTAAAGTTGTGTACACTTGCTCTGAGATGGCCTGGTTCTGGTGCCGACATGTCTCTGTGAGAGCCGAGGCCCAGCTCTTCCCATGTGGTGGCCCCTCTGCCCCCACAGCTACCTCATGCCTGTGGGTGCCACGAATTTCTGGGATAGTGAGAATGTAGCAAACCAAAGCCTTGTAGGTCTTTCCTCAGGGTCAGGTTGGGAGAGATTGTTATGGGGTTAGACAGAGGGATGTTGGGGGAGTTCAGTAATCCCCCCTTCCCTGGCATGGTAGCTGAAGCAGGCCGCCTGGCTCATGTAGTGATATTGCTTCCACTGGAACTGATGTCTGACCTCATTACTAGAGTTTAATTGCATTGTTACACAGTTTCCCTTATTCCCTTCATTCTGTCTCCATCTCCCCTTTCTCTTTTTTCCATTTCCTAAAAAAGACCCCATAGCATTCAACATAAAATTAATTAGTTATTTCTGTTATATATCATTATGTTTAGCCACAAAATTAAACTTGTAATATATGCACATTATATATCTCGTACATAGTTGCAACAATCACATGAAGCATTTTCATTCTTATGATGACAACGTCAAAGATTATTGCAAAATTTGTTGATTTGAATGGTCTTCTATGTAAATACTGGTGCTTTTGATTGAGTCCTTTATGCTAGTTCAAGCATCTGTGTATATGAAAAAATTTGTGCATAGTGCAGCTATAATAGTTATGGACATGGAAATAATTTAAATTGGAAAGTGCAACTAACCATCACTTGTTCATTAACACCTTTTTCTTCCTCAACAAAATTCATACCTGCCCTTGACCAAGACATGCACATTAAGGCAGTGCTATGGAACCCGTTTGTGAATACACAAAACATGTGAACCACTTTGGTGTTGTTCACACTTCTAATTAGATATGATTTCTTGACACTTATTACACCATTATAGCCAACAATTTAAAGGTGATAAAATTCAGTCATTCATTTAGATAAATAATTCTGCACAAATTCTGCTGTTGTTTGATCCTGGCCAAGAACATTAGCACAACACAACAGAAAAAAGAGATGCAGGGCGGGAGAGAAGGGGTGTTCAGCTGACACTTAAATATGAGTGTGTTATTGCTTTTAAGACAGATGAAAGAAAAGAAATTGCAAGGATGCTTCAAGGCAACAGAGTGATGTAACAGCAACCTTTAGTTACCTGTGTTCCATCAAAGTCTCTGAAACATGACTCCTCCTTTCGACCATGATATCAGATAAATAATCCCCAAAGTGCAGCACAAATAGAAGGATGACTGGGGGATCTGTGTAGTGTCTGGAGAGCTGGATACCTGGGGAGAAATAGTGAGAGACGTGTGTGTGTGTGTGTTAATTTTTTCAGTGTCAATCTCCCTTAGTGCAGTCAAAGCTGGGTCATGAGAATAAGGGCCCACAGCAATAAATGGACCCTTGAGTAAACAAGTAAATACCCTATTTCAAAATAGGGTAACTGTAAAATAGTAGAATTCTCTGCTTGGTATCAAGCTCAGACAAACTCTGAAGAAAAGACAAGTGGAATATTAAACCATGGGAGAACACGGAGTGGTAATGGCAGAAAATACACAACAATTTGTATTTGATGTGGACAATGCTGGCAGCTGGCAGGAAAGAACAGGCCTGAGAGGACAGGTATTAATAGAAAGCTCCATGGTCACTCCTGGGGTGGGTGGGTCCTTACACCTTAACACGTATGATGATTACCCATCCCATATTACATAGAAACAGAACAGAAATTTGAAAACGCTAAAAAAAAGCTTAAGCTATAAGCATTCATTAGCTGAAACTTTGAATTAAATAACAATGGAAGGGTTCAGGACAATTAATGAGTACTAGTTAATGTCTGTCACACAACTAGTAGCTTGAATGTCAGATGCTGATCTTTGTGACAGTGTGTAATCTCCACTTCATTCTTTTTTGTCTTATTTCTGCTTGCTGAGAAAATGATAAAGCTAGGATTTGTTGTCAATATTAGATAGATATGAAAAGGGAAAATAAAGAACATAGTATAAAGAGAAATTGAGTGACAACAACAAGTGAGAATTTAAGACCTTGGTGGATGTTACTAAGCCTATCTAGAAGCATAGAACTAGCAGAGCTGTGCAAATAGTCATTGGCTTATGCAGTCAATAATATGTGCAGTGGAAGCTAGAAAAAAATCCATAGTGCAGTTGAAGTTTTTCTTCAAATGTCAGAAAAATCTGTTTGTGAAAGGGTAGAGATAGCAGATAGGTCATGTCACAAAAGTCACTGAACCAATGGAAGTGGCAGGACAGACTAAAGGACAAGCACCCACAATGCTCCTGACGTCCGCTTTACTATTATTAGATTGGCTACAAATTTTAATCTTTTCACATATATAGGCCATTTGATGGAAATGTTTTGTTTAAATTTATGTAGTAATGACATAATGGAGTTGAAAATATTTCTGAAGCACAATTTTTGACTGTGTATGTTTTCCTTAGAGTAAATCAGCTCAATTAAATTACTAGCATTTGCTGTTTTGTTAAGAAACATCACAGGCATGGCCACGTAAAGAGTTTTTACTCATCGGAAGTCTATAGGTTCCTTTCTCTGCTTTAAGTCACACGCATTAAAGCCCTGTGTCTCGTTTAGCTTTAACTGCACTAGCAATGAAATTGAGGTCTTTTATGATCGATTTCTCTTTCATTCAACCTTTTATAGACAGGAGTCTATTCTTTTTTCCTTTTTAAGGTATTTTAAGTCATTAAAAATGTTTTTTTCTTTTCTTCTTCTTTTTTGGATTCAATAAAATGAGTGGAGATTTGCTGGAATTCAGTGGCTTTTGTGTGCTGCCACGGGAGCATGGTGAAATGTTTGGACACTAATACCCATTCATTTCAGGAAGCCTTTAAAGGCTCCCAGCTATGCAGCTTGCCATGAAGTGGTATTCTTTGGCTTCCCAGCAGGATGCTCTGTTCACATTAGCTCAGCGGGGGTGCAGGGAAGTTGGTAAGAGAGTAATGTTGGAGGTAGTGATGGCAGTGATGAAGACATTTTTAACTTTTGACAAAAATACTATAGAGAAGTGCTGATTTAAAGGGAGTGCGAATGTATGAATGTGACTGCATGATGATGTGTTTGTGTGAGGAGGGAGTAAGTGTTTTCAAAACTGTGTTTTCTGGTTGAATCAGAATATATTACCAGATTCTGAAATTCCATGTAAAATATATTTCGTTTTGTGTTGTATTCTAGAAATATTAAATGATTTTGAATTCCTATTTTAAATGCCTAATTGAATTGTGTAATCCAAATAAAATTTGGTTAAAATCTTAAAACCTTTCCAAAAAAAAAAGAAAAAAAAAAAAGAAAAATCTGTACAGATATTCTGGAATTTAATGCTCATCTCATTAGTCACATTAAAATGATCATGTCAGCTGTCTTATGGTGAGCTGATTAAAGTTTAACAAATGCTACCCTGCTAGTATTACAGAGATAAAAAAAAAGTTCCAAGCATTTTAGATTTAATTTTGTGGAATGCAGCTCAAAAATATTGAAAAAGCATATCTCAAATATCAGAATATTTTAGTTCCAATTTTATTTTTATGCAGTTTAAATACCATGACTCTCCCAGTCAGGTTCAGTGCACACTACCACAATCATTGGAAAGAAGACACTCATTGACATCCTCCAGAAGGATCGAAAGCCACAGAAGATCATTGCTGAAAGAGCTGGCTGTTCATAGAATGCTGTAACAAAGCATATTCATGGATAGTTGACTGGAAGGGCAAAGTGTGGTAGGAAAAGTTGCACAAGCAACATGGATGACCGTAGCCTTGAAAGATGAGTGACGGAGCTTCACAAGGAGTGGACTGAGGCTGAGTGCATCGAGAGCCACCACACGTGTCCCGGAATTGGGCTGGCCAACTCAACTGACCTGACTTGAGCCCTATACAGAATCTATGGGGTATTGTCAAGAGGCAGATTCACTAATTTGTGCAAAAGGAGCCCTGACCAAATGAATTAATAAATTAGTGCATAAATGAACATACTTTACTCAGAAGTTTGACTTTTCTGTATTATAATTTCTCAGATTATTTTGTGAAACATTCTAATATTTTGAGATACTGGATCTCCAGATACTGGCGTTGTGAGCCATAAGTATCTAGATTAAAAATAAAAAGGCTTAAAATATTTTAGTTCATGTTTAATAAATCCAAAATAAATAAATGTTTTGTGTTGAAAAATGAATTTTTCCTTGATATTCTAATGCGAGATTTGACTAGTCACTTGGACTTCTGGATTAGATTAGTGACTAGAAGCAGTGACAACTCATAGATTAAACCCTTTTGGGTGTCTCGACCCTGCTTGGATCTCACCCAATTGCAGCAAAGATTTTGTTGCTTATGCACTTTTGTTTATGATGACATGTTTTGTAATGAAGTGGATTGTGTGTGTGTAATGAACTATTTTATGCTTGTCTTCTGAAATACTCAGTAATACTACTAATAATACTGATACCCAATGCTATGTTCATCTACATTGTATAGAGAACAATTTCATGGATTCATATTTAACCTGTCTTTATGCTACCATTTATTATTTTTTTTTGCTTGCATATGTAGCCGGTCTCAGACTAACCGCTGCTACACTGATCCGCGTTATGTTCAAAGAAGGCTCAGGACGCTTTCACTCAGTTCACCAGAGAAGGTTTATTAACAGCCTTGGCCACCCATTAACACTCCTGTGGATTACTGTTGATAAAGAAAATTAATCACTCGTGGGCACCTTGTGACAATGTATCCCTCTCTCCGGCACATGCAATACAGACTGAAGATATGTAACAGTTGAACAAAACACATTAACATTAAAACATTCATACAAAACCAATAGAAAATAGATTAAGGAAGAAATACCTGTGGATTAATGTCGATAAAGAAAATTAATCACTCGTGGGCACCTTGTGACAATGTATCCCTGTATAACAACACGTTAGCTGGCTAAAAACCACGTTGACACTGCATACAAACACCCCACACAATAAATTCTCACACTCGACATCCACTTGTACATAAAACATAAAACAATGTCTCAATCACACAACTGTTTACAAAGTGAAATTAAATCGATTTCTACACTTAATAAACTTAATTATCGAGCTCACACAAACGCCTACCTCTCTCCGGCACATGCAATACAGACTGAAGATGTGCGCAGGCTCAATGGAAAGTGCCGTCTGCGTAACACAGAGTGTCAAAACAAAAGTCTCCCAACAGCAAACATTAAAATAAATACTTAATACCCAAAGAAAGAAAATGAAAATAATACGGTAATATAATAAGGATTTTTGTGAAAAAAAAAAAAAGAAGATAATGTATTACATTTATAACTCGTTACATTCACCCCTTCCGGATTTCACTAAAATCCGTATTGAATTCAATTCAAATAATTAGCACAGGTCTGCAATGAAATGTCCATTAGTTCAACTTGTGAGTTACCCATCAATAGGTCAAGAGAAACCTCAGGGTGATCAAGACTAAGATCATCTTGGAACATTATGATGCCTTGTACACCATAATACGACCTGATCCTACTATTCCATACTTGGAATCAAAATATCCCTTGACATCTTACAAAGTCAATATATAACAATACTATTTAAAACAGAGAAAGAAATATCACAGTACTCTTTTTCAGGTGACTTTCTACACCATGGAGATAATAAGGTTTCTAACCCATTGACTCAATTAATCTGTTCACTTTCTTAACAACTCTTCCTACCCGTGTTCTAACAACCTGAGCATCAGGAACTGAATCTTGGGTGTCAATGTCAGTTTGAGTGTCAGTTGGATCTTGTATATATGTCTCTGTGTCACAGTCAAGGTTAACGTCAAGAGATATTGAACTGGATTCTAAACCACTCTGGGGAAGACTCTCTTCAATTTGCAACTGAACACTAGACTCTTTTCCATCTGAACTGGAATGATTTGTTTCCAAGGCTTCTTCAGAGTCTTGAACTGCAGCGCTTTCAGAGACTTCATCTACCCATCTCATAGTTCTTTCCTCCGAGTCTGTTAGATTGAAACCTTCCACTGATGCTACTTGTCTCATTCTCTGACTCTCTTACAAAGGGTAGTGGGCTTCCCTCCTCGTCAGGTGACTCAACAGGAAGAAAACTAATATCCAACAACAGGTTTCTGTGCACTATCCTCACGTGACCTCTCATCTTTGAGCTTGTAAGTGTACGTCTGCAAGTTCCTGTCTGCTATAGTGTACACTACAGGATCCCACTTATCCACTAATTTCCTCTTCCCCCTTTCTCCTTTATTCGCCACCAGCACACGGTCTCCGATATTCAGGTATGTACCTCTGACCTTCTTGTTGTAAGCTTTTGCCTGTTTCCGCTGCTCTCCTTTGCAATGTTGTTGTGCGATCTCAGCTGCCCTGTGGAAATATGACATCAATGATTTCAGGTAAGTACTGTGATCAGCAACTACAGGATCATGTAGCACCTGTCTGAACATAACATCTACTGGCAGCCTTGGCACACGCCCAAACATAAGCTGTAAGGGAGCGTAACCTGTTGTCTCGTGGACCGTAGCATTGTAGGCAAAGGTCAATGTTTGTATTTGCTCCGCCCATTTGTGCTTCTCTTTCAGGGGCAGAGTTCAGAGCATCTCTCTACTCCTCCATTCCCATGGGGTGGTACGCAGTGGTATGAAACTTGGCGACCCCTGATAGCTTTAACAACTCCTTTATAAGAGTGCTCTCAAAGTTAGCTCCCTGGTCTGTGTGGATGCGACTCGGAAATCCATATACACAGAACAAACGGTCCCACAGCTTCCTAGCGACCTGTTTTACTGATTGATTTGCACAAGGGAATGCATGAGCCAATTTCGTGAAATGGTCCGTCATAACAACTACGTCTACAGAGCGCTTCTTCCCATCCTCCGCAGTCCAAAAGTCCAGACATACTAATTCCATAGGCATAGAGGTCTTAATACTTTCAAGCGGGGCCTGTGCCGATGGTTCGGGGACCTTGGCCAAGATGCATCTCTGACAGCACTTGATGTAATTGCAAACATCATTCCCCATTCCTGGCCAAAGGAAGCATTGGCGGGCTAGATGGATGGTTCTTGCTTGCCCTTGATGTCCCGCTAGGTCATGCACGCCCTTCAAAACTTGATCCTTTAGGCTAGTCGGTAAAACGAGCTGATATCGCTTATGTTTACTGTGTTGATCTTGTATAACACTGTACAATATTCCATCCATAATCTTTAATTTGTCCCACTGTCTGAAAAGTGATAGGGTCTTGGCATTCATTTTGGCCCTTTCTCGCCTTGCAGGATGACGCTTTGCATTCATAAAGAACATGACTCTGGAAATGACTGAATCAGCCTCTTGCATTGTGTGGATTTTATCCACAGCAATGGTAGGAAGGGTGTCAGATCCACCTGGTACAAAATCTTGGTAAGACTGAATTAGCTGTACTACTCGAGCTCGAGATGTTTCTTCCCATTGATCATGGGAACTTAAACAGGCCTTGACGGTGTACTATCAGAGGGCAAGGCGAGACAGGATTGGAGACAAATCTGTAAATTTTGAGCACCTTGGCGAAAGGCATCCCTAACTCCATCTCCATCAATCTCTTCAGCCTCCTCTAGCAAATCAAGATAACGCTCCTTCATTAACCTGCTGCTCACAGTCCTGACAAAAGGGTCCTTACTCAAAGCATCTGCCACTACATTTTTTGTCCCTGCTGTGTGTTTCAGCTCATAGGTGTATGCCACCAGTTTGGACACCCACTGTTGGTCACATACATCAAGCTTTGCCTTGGACATAACGTACGTGAGCGGATTGTTGTCAGTTTGGACGATAAATGTTTGACCTTTCATCCAATGGTTAAATTTCTTGCACACACTCCATTTAAGTGCCAGAAACTCGAGCTTGTGAACTGGGTAGTTTCTCTGCGATTTGCTCAGGGTCTTACTTGCAAACGCGATTGGGCGAGCTCGTTCTTCGCCTGCAGGCACTTGGGATAATATAGCTCCCAAACCATCCAGTGTAGCATCAACCACCAGTATTAAGGGTCGAGAAAAGTCGGGGTGGGCTAATACCACACTTTGTAATAGGCCCTCCTTTAAGCTACGTAATGCATAATCACATACCACAGTCCAATCTGTGGGCTTAAGTTTCCTGTACGTTCCTGCTTTAACATCACCCTTGTTTCCCCTCTTCCTCCTTTGCCCAGCTGTGAGAGCAAAAATTTGCTTTGCCTAGGAAGAACATCCAGGAATTAAATATTGGTAATAGATCATACCGAGGACTGATTTAATTCTCCGCACTGATGGGGTGCATCTGTCGCCCTCCATCAGATCGAACTTGGACAATTTCGAGATGACTTCGACTTTATCAGGATTCTACAGAATCTCCATTCCTGTCTTTGATGTGACCCAGGAACTTTACAGAGGATCTCATCAGGTGGCATTTCTTAGGGCTTAACTTAAGATTGTACTGCCTCAGACGACTAAACAACCTCCAGCCTTTCTAATGCTTCCGACTCACTTGGAGCAAACACCAACAGGTCGTCAAGATAGCACAACAAACTGCTGAAGTTCAAGTCTCTGAAGATGCTGACCATCATTCTCATAAAGGAGGCGGGGCTATTACATAGCCCTTATGGCATCCGGTTATATTCATGCAGCCCTACTGGAGTTGTGAATGCAGTATATTTTTTGTCCTCTTCAGCCATAGAAATGTTATAAAATCCTGACGTCAGGTCCATGGTGCTGAAGAGTGTATTCCCGCCTAGAGCAGCTAAACAGTCAGACTGGTGTGGAAGTGGTTGTGCATCCTTTATGGTTCTCGCAATTAACCATCTGAAATACGTGCATACTCGAAGACTGCCATCCTCCTTCCAGACTAGGACTAACGGGGAAGCATACTCACAGACTTCCTAATTATCCCCTGTTCTTCCATCTTGGACAAAACTTGCCGTAGCTTTTGGTAATGTGCAGGTGGCACTCGTCAATAAGGGAGTCTGAAAGGACGCTCATCCATCAGCCAAATGCGGTGAACTTGTGTGCTTGGAAAACACATCATGATATCTCTCCAATAACTGCACTAACATCTCCTTTGTCTCATGGCTGATGGAGCAAGACTGGATGTTAAGATCGGAGAGGCCAACAGTTTCCATCCTTTGTTTGAAGTCAACTGATGAATTAGGTACACACTGACTCTCTTTTACAACCATTTCAAAATGGTTCAAAATCCTCCACTGCGACACACCCCATAATAGCGTGATAACTCGTCCAACCATGACATCTTGGGATACAGACTTTGAAGTCATTGGTTCAACTACAACTGTGCTCCCTGGTGACATTGGAACATCTTTGGGCAATCTCCCCCAGACAATGTTCTCTCTTGCTAGGAGAGTGACACATTGCTGTAGCTTAATAGTTCCCACCTTATTTGGTGGCTCTGAACCTTTCCAGCGACATGTGTTGGACATGACATCCAGGAAATGCTCACAATTTGCCGTTGGCTCCACTGCTTGATTAGAAACAAGTCTCCAGTAGTCACTGATACCTTTCATATGATGTGAAAGGAATTTGATTAAATTTGTGCCAATGATCAAATCATCCCGCTGGCCGGGTACAACGAGAATGGGTACTAAGCAGCTTTCTCCATAAATTTTCAATTCAACTTCGTACATACATTTTGGTTTTGTAACCTTCCCGCCACATCCTACTAAGATGACTTCCTCCTGAAGCGGTGTGGGCGGATACCGCATATTTTCACATATCCTCTTCTCTGATTCTTCACTAAAATTGCAGGCCATGGAACCTGTATCTAGCATTCCCTTCAACGGAAACATGCTATTTACACTATTTACAATCTCTCTTACTATGCCCTAGTTGAAAGCATGCAAAACACAGATGCTCTCGTCGGCAATGTGCCATGGTGGAGTGTCCGTGAGTTCGACACACTCTACAGAACTTGCTCTGTGGCTGACGAATAGGTATTAGGACATTTTGAGACAAAGCACGGTCAAGAAGGCTAATCAAAGTTCTCATGCAATTGTCATCACTCTGTGCAGTACTGACTTTGCTACAGTCACCTGTCTCTTTAGGAGGGTAAACATCCAATTCATCGCTCTCATAGGAGCATTATGACATTTCAGTTTGGTTGACATCTCCTTTAAATCTTTCTGGTAGCGGTCAAGCTGCTCCTGGATTTCCTGTGCGGTTCATTTTTCTGGGGATTTAAAATGGAACACCGCAGCAAGATTTGAATCGGGGCAGTACTTCACAAATATCATAGCCACATCTTGACATGGGTCCTCCATCCATCGTTCAAGTCTCTTTAAAGTTTCCTCTGCCAGATCCACTGCTTTATTTAGTCATACTCAATACTCGACAGGATCTTCTCCTGCTAATGGAACAGTGGCATAGAAGTCAGCCAAAGGCATGCATGAATAGTTGGCATGGCTAAAATGATGTTTCAGGATAACCATGATAACCTTTGACTAAATCTTTAGCTTTTCCCATCAATCTGCTTAAAATCTCTTGAAGATGTTCTTCTAATGGTATGCCTCTCTTTCGAAATATGTATCCATCAGCTCCTCCCAGGCAAAGTATCAGTATAACTGGTTACACGTGTGGAGCATAAGACAGGAGATGCTCCTTTAGTTCTACTCCCCTTAACAATTGGAGTAAGTGGAACTTCACCGAAAAACCTACCCCTTCCAAAACCCGAGCCAGTCATGGTGTCATTTACATCAATTTTGTCTGCTTTTAAACTAAATGCCATGTTCAGAATCAAACAAACAAAAAAAAATATAACTTGATAAATTTTTAGATACAATTATCACGTTAGAAATATTTATAACTCGGAGACAAAGAATAACTAATGGGAGAGAATGCTTCAGTCAATATTATCCAAAATCAAGAATCTCAAATGTCCATTTATATTATCACAGTTCTCCACTAAGAAACAAGTGAACCTTAATTCAGCATCCCTCGGTGAGCCCGCTGACGTAGATCCTGAAGCAAATCTTCATCCAGGTCACGGCACCAATGTAGCCGGTCTCAGGCTAACCGCTGCTACCCTGATCCACGTTGTGTTCAAAGAGGGTTCAGGACGCTTTCACTCAGTTCACCAGAGAAGGTTTATTAACAGCCTTGGCCACCCATTAACACTCCTGTGGATTAATGTTGATAAAGAAAATTAATCACTCGTGGGCACCTTGTGACAATGTATCCCTCTCTCCGGCACATGCAATACAGACTGAAGATATGTAACAGTTGAACAAAACACATTAACATTAAAACACTAAAACATTCATACAAAACCAATAGAAAATAGATTAAGTAAGAAATACCTGTGGATTATAACACAACACATGTTAGCTGGCTAACAACCACGTTGACACTGCATACAAACACACCACACAATAAATTCTCACACTCGACATCCACTTGTACATAAAACATAAAACAATGTCTCAATCTCACAACTGTTTACAAAGTGAAATTAAATCGATTTCTACACTTAATAAATTTAATTATCGAGCTCACACAAACGCCTACCTCTCTCCGGCACATGCAATACAGACTGAAGAGGTGCGCATGCTCAATGGAAAGTGCCGTCCGCGTAATACCGAGAGTGTCAAAACAAAAGTCTCCCAACAGCAAACACTAAAATGAATACTTAATACCCAAAGAAAGAAAATGAAAAAATACGGTAATAAAATAAGGATTTTTGTGAAAAAAAAGAAAATAATGTATTACATTTATAACTCGTTACACATACTTTGCAATAAAGATTTGCATATTGCTCTGTAGGAAATTACAGAAATTGCACCCAAAGACAATCAGTTAGACAACAAGGTGTAGCCCAGACATTTGGGAGACATTCAGTTCTTACACTCAATACACATTCAAAGCGGAACTTCGTTTAAATTACCAAAAGGGAAAACTGTATATAATGCTTGAGCAGGATTTGCTCGGGGTTCTTATTGACTCCGATGAACGCAAAGTACTGGATGTATTTTGTCACTGCTATGCTGGAATAAACTTCTTGTTCTTCATTAAGATCTGCATCATCATTGTCTTATTTTTACACTATGCATTTTTATTTCTTACAGCTCAATTAAAAAAAAATCAACATACACTATACATCTGTGAAACACCTACTAGTTACTGTACTATAAAGCAAAAATTAACCCATGTCATTTATAGGCCATGCAAGAGCTTTAAACCACAGAATAATCCCGTGTCATATACTGGTTTCCATTATTAGTGGCACAGTGAGAGCACGGTGCTAGGTCATACGCCAGTGACCCCAGATAACTTTAGGTGGGACTGCCTTCATTAGAGCCATGTTCTTTTGCCATGCTTCCTTGAAGAAGGAGGTGAACGGGGCCTCTTTTTGCTCCTGTCACCAATGTGTCACTTTAATTTCCTCCTCGACGCTCAGCTTTGACACCCAGGAAGAATTCAGGGGAGAGAAGAAGAAGGCATAGATCACGTAAAACTCGCATTTAAAAGAAACATTTTGATCTGCAGTAATTCACATTGGCAGTGTGGTCGTGTTGCTGTTTGTTTATGCTATATTAAAGCAATGGATGGAGAGATGTGTAAAGCTGAGTGTCTGTTGTTCTATACCTCAGTTAGAAACACTGTTTATCTGTCACCACAGATAGAATTGACCACATTTCACTGTCTGTAGTTGTCTGTGACTAATTGATCTAATTTCTTCTCCAAGTATCTTTATACTTAATACTTGGCATGTTCAATAAAGGATTAAATGGTAGGTCTAACACCCTTTTAGAAATTCATACATATTGGTTACTCTTATTATTTATTGTTTTTTCTTTTTTTTTACAAATGTCATTTGGCCCCTAGAGAAATATTTTCCTTAAGGTGATCCTTAAACTTGTAGCTTTCTACAAAAATACAAGATGAAAACATGGAAAGCTTTATTACTTATTTGGAATTTGTGTAAATTAATTCTGTTCTGGAGGAATTGTCAAATAGGGTTGCACATTGGATAAGTTTTATGTATTTAGATTTGTGAAATTATTTGCTCAGTCGATATTTATATAGCTGTTAGCACTGCTGTTATAACATACCGTTGTGCTCTAAAGTTTGCATACCTTGGAGGAATTTGCAAGATGTTTACCATTTTTTAAAGAAAACATGAGTGAGAAGGCAAAACAAATTTATTTTATTTCTTGTAGTACTCAAGTTAATATGTAAGGCATATCAGAATGGCACAATCATAAAACAAATTATAACAAAAAGGAAATAAGTAAACAATCCCTGTTTAAAGGTTTGCATACCTTAAGTTCTTTATATTGTGTATTGACCCCTTTAGCATCAATGATGCAGTCTTTTGTAATAATTGTTCATGAGGTCCTTAATTCTGGAATACCTCCAGTTCCTGTAATTTTTTTGGTTGTCCTGCACAAACTGCAAATTTGAGATCTCCCCAATATGGCTCAATGATATTGAGGTCAGGAGACTGTAATGGCCACTCCAGAACCTTCACCTTTTTCTTCTGTAGCCATTGGAGGGTCAACCTTGCCTTGTGCTTTGGATCATTGTCATATTGGAACATCCAAGAGCATCCCATGCTGTAGAACATGCTGTAGAACATGCTGTAGAACTGCCAGGATTTTCTGCCAGAATTTTTACTAACTTTCCTGTGGCACTGGAGCACAAACAAAACATAAGAGATCCACCACCATTCTTTACATTGGGGATGGTGTACTTTTCACCATAGTCCTTGTTGACATCTCTGCAAACATAGCGCATATGATTGTAAATATAAAGTTACATTTTAGTCTCATCACTCATTTTGGACTCTTCTTCAAGCTGTGAGGCTCTTTTTTGGCATGGGCACAGAAACAGCTTTCTCCTTGCAACTCAACCATGCAGGTCATTTGTGTTCAAGTACCTCCTTATTGTGCTTCTTGAAACAACAACAGCACTTTTTTCCAGACAGCCTGTATTTCTCTCAAATATGTTTGTGGGTTTTTCTTTGCATCCTGAACAATTCTTCCGGCATAAGTGGGTGAAATCTTTCTTGGTCTACCTGACGCACACTGGTAGAAATTGGTGTTAATTTACGGTGAATTTACAGTATAATCCTGTTTCTGTATGTTTCTGCATCGATTCTGTGGATATAAGTGTAGTAAGTGTGACCTATGTGCAGCAATTGAGGATTCATAGCAATACCCCTAACTTGATTCTTCATTGTTGCATCCAGGACTGCATCAGGAAGTTCAAAATACTGCTTTGAAATCACATGTTTACAGACATGTTTAAAGTGAGTGTGAAGTGGTGCCTAGATCTTTTGTGCCCTGCAGTAGACCTTGCATGCCATGTTGATTTCTGTAGTGCCAAATGTGGATACTCTGACTCATTTTTTTGCCCATCTTAAAAGGAACATTAAAGAGGGACGGTCAATGGCATTTCCTTTTTAAGCAGTGTTATAAATCACCTATCAAGTATCAAGAAAACATAAAAGTTCAACAGAGGTAAACCTAAACAATGCAAATGCAATTTATTTTCTACTATGGAATGATTGTCCTGATATTCAAGCTTGGAACTGAAATTAATATTCTCTCATCATAATGTCCATCAAAACGTTCATGCTTCAAAATGTCCATAAGATTTTATCATATTAATTTAATTTAGGAGTTTATTCACATATAAACATTAATCAAGACACATATTTGGAGCAAACAAGCTCAAACATGCCTGCTGAACATACAAGAACCACTGAGGTTTGTTCTTGCCTGTCATGCAAGCACATTTGTGAGACAGAATCGTGAGAGAATATTGAATATCTTCATTTCTATTCTGAAATTTAATGAAAGTCTTATAGGTTTTGGTGAGGTGAGTGTGATGTCTTTAAAAATATTAAGGGTAAAATAACTAAGTTAAATAATTTATAATAATAAAACCAACATTACATGCACAGTCCTTGATCAACATTTATATGTGTATGGCTTGTGTGTGTGTACAGATTAGTTACACCATTTTTTTCAAGTATTCATTATTAATACCTAACATTCTTAGTATTTAGTATAGTATTAGTATAGTAGTTTATTTTTTCTATAAAGGCTTTGTAAGTTCAATATTCATTGTTGAATATCTAAATTCTGAATCAGGTTCCTCCGGGTACTCCGGTATCCTCCCCCGGTCCAAAGACATGCATAGTAGGTTGACTGGCATCTCTGGAAAATTGTCCGTAGTGTGTGATTGCGGGAGTGAATGAGAGTTTGTGTGTGTGTGTGTGTGTGTGTGTGTGTGTGTGTGTGTGTGTGTGTGTGTGTGTGTGTGTGTGTGTGTGTGTGTGTGTGTGCCCTGCGATAGGTTGGCACTCCGTCCAGGGTGTATCCTGCCTTGATGCCCGATGACACCTGAGATAGGTCAAGTCAAGAAGCTTTTATTGTCATTTCAACCATATATAGCTTTTGCAGTACACAGTGAAATGAGACAACGTTTCTCCAGGATCAAGGTGCTACATAAAATAAAGACAGGGCTAAGGACAGTCTGTAAGTAAGTAGTCAGTAAGTAGTCATAGACACATAAAGTGCAACTCTGCAACCTGGTGCAAACAGTGCAGGACAAGACAAACAAGACAGTGCAGGACAAAAAACAGTGCAGGACAAAAAACAGTGCAGACATAAAGTTACAAGACAATACAAAAAGTAGGATATATATCCTTTGGATAATATATAGAGTTGTGCAAAAAAACAGCAAATGACTGAAATATTGTATAGTATGTGCGTAATGGCTGAGATATTGTACAATATGTGCAAAAACAGCTGAAATGTTGGACAGTATGTGCAAAAACAGCAGAAGTGTGCAAAACAGTGAGTGTGTTTTGTGAGGGTCTATGCAGTCCATACAGATGATGTGTATGTGTATGTTGTGCTCAGTATAGTACAGTTCAGTTATTGAGAAGTCTGATGGCTTGTGGGAAGAAACTGTTACGCAGTCTGGTCGTGAGGGCCAGAATGCTTCAGTACCTTTTTCCAGACGGCAGGAGGGTGAAGAATGTGTGTGAGGGGTGGGTGTGGTCATCGACAATGCTGCTGGCTTTGCGGATGCAGCGTGTGGTGTAAGTGTCCATGATAGAGGGACGAGAGACCACAATGATTTTCTCCGCTGTCCTCACTATCCGCTGCAGGGTCTTGCGATCCGAGATCGTACAGTTCCCAAACCAGACAGTGACGCAGCTGTTCAGGATGCTCTCAATGGTCCCTCTGTAGAACATGGTCAGGATGGGGGGAGGGAGAATGTGCCTTTCTCAGCCTTCGTAGGAAGTAGAGACGCTGCTGGGCTTTCTTGGTGATGGGGCTGGTGTTGAGTGACCAGGTGAGGTTCTCCTCTAGATGAACACCAAGAAACTTGGTGCTTTTGACGATCTCTACAGATGATCCATCGATGTTCAGCGGAGAGTGTTCGCTCTGTGCTCTCCTGAAGTCCACAACCATCTCATTAGTTTATGAACAGCATTCGTACATCAGTGTCTTTATTGTCCAGATGGGTGAGGGCTAAGTGGAGGGCTGTGGTAATGGCATCGTCTGTGGAGTGGTTTGGAAGATATGCAAACTGTAGGGGGTCCAGTCAGGGTGGTAGCTGGGTCTTGATGTGCCTCATGACCAGCTTCTCGAAGCACTTAATAACTATGGGTGTGAGTGCAACGGGACGATAGTCATTGAGGCAGGACACTGTAGACTTCTTTGGGACAGGAACAATGGTGGTAGTTTTGATGCACGTAGGAACAACGGCGCTGCTCAGGGAATGAGAGGCACAGGCTCCCCGTGACCCGAGAAGTTCGGATAAGCGAGTATTTTTCTTTTAAGATGCTAAGGGTGTGTTTACCCTTTATAAAAAGTAAGGAGTTAAAGTATAAACTCAAATATAATACAAAACTGAATCAAATACTCAGCCAAGCAAACACATGCAACCGGCATAGAAACTCAAGGCAAATAATTAAAGCACAGGAAGATTTGAGTATAAGAACAACTGAATCTAGGATGGATACTGTTCTCAGAGGGTCTTCTTAATTATTAAAATGATTATTAAAGTAATTTAATGATTTGTCCTGAGAAACAACTAGTAATTCAGAACATGGTCCTGGATGTCTGTAAATAACAATTAGTGGAATCAACTCCTGTATTTTTTGTGGCTACATATTTTTTTATTTTTTTTTAACTTAACTATTTTTTTAAAAAATTAAGTATTATCTTAAATAAATAAATATGAAAACACATTTTTATCTGCCCATTATGCAAGTCTGATGTATATACAGGCTGATGTATATACATTTATGAACTATATCCAAGGGACTAGCTGTTACATACTCATTTGGTTTAATCCAAGTTTTTGTTATACATAATATATCAAACTCCTCATCAGTAATAGTTTAATTAACAGTAGGTGCTTCAGATGTAATAGAAGTAATATTTTAGTCTTAGATTCACTCTAACAGACACAGTCTTACAGTCAAAGATGCTTGAATTCAATATGGTCTATGTTTATGCTAAACAGATTACTACATTAAATACAGTGGTGTGAAAAAAGTGTTTGCCCCTTCCTGATTTTCTATTTTTGAGTCAAAGATAACACAAGTAAACAAACACAACATGCAGTTTTTAAATGAAGGTTTTTATTGTTAAGGGAAAACAAAATCCAAAACTGCATGGCCCTGTGTGAAAAAGTGCTTGCCCCCTAAACCTAATAACTGGTTGGGCCACCCTTAGCAGCAAGATCTGTAATAAAGCATTTGCGAAAACTTGCAATGAGTCTTTTAAGGTGCTGTGGAGGAATTTTGGTCCACTCATCTTTGCAGAAGTGTTGTAATTCAGCCACATTGGAGGGTTTTCAAGCATGAACCGCCTTTTTAAGGTCATGCCACAGCATCTCAATAGGATTCATGTCAGGACTTTAACTACTGTGCCACTCCAAAGTCTTTATTTTGTTTCTCTTCAGACATTCAGAGGTGGACTTTCTGGTGTGTTTTGGATCATTGTTCTGCTGCAGAACGAAAGTTCAATTCAGCTTGAGGTCACGAACAGATGGCCGCACAGGATTTTTTGGTATACAGCTGAATTCATGGTTCGATTTATCACAGTAAGTCTTTCAGGTTCTGAAGCAGGAACACACTAC
Source organism: Tachysurus fulvidraco (assembly GCF_022655615.1). Classification (NCBI taxonomy): domain Eukaryota; kingdom Metazoa; phylum Chordata; class Actinopteri; order Siluriformes; family Bagridae; genus Tachysurus; species Tachysurus fulvidraco. Next base: position 14,221,572 of record NC_062530.1, read on the forward strand.
CGTCAAAATATTTTACTGTTGGTATGATGTTCTTTTTCTGAAATGTGGTGTTACATTTACACCAGATGTAATGGGACACACACCTTCCAAAATGTTCACAGAGTATTTTCCCAAGTCTTGGGGATCATTAAGATGTATTCTGGCAAAACCGAGACAAGCCGTTATGCACTTTTGCTCAGCAGTGGTTTTCGTCTTGGAACTCTGCGATGCAGGCCAATTTTGTCCAGTCTCTTACTTATGGTGGAGTCATGAACACTGACCTTATCTGAGGCAGTTTTTTGTATGTTGTTGTGGGGTCTTTTGTGACATCTTGGATGAGTCGTCGCTGCACTCTTGGGGTAATTTTGGTCGGCCGGGCAGTCCAGGAAAGGTTCACCACTGTTCCATGTTTTCACCATTTGTGGATAATGGCTCTCACTATGAGATATACTGATTACAGGTAAAACTATTTTATACTTAATGACTAAATCTCCTGCAGCTGCAACACACTGGAAAAGTTTTCACGTAATCAATTACGTTTGTAATTAATGTTTGTAACATGACATAGATAAGGCATGGAACCCCTCAAAGAAGATATAGGATCCATTTTAAGGGTTCAATCAATATACAATATTATTTATATACTTTAAGTGCATACATATAAAGACAACAGTCACGCAGAAATATTTGTAAGATGACTTAAAAGTGGCAGAAGCAACAGTTTCCCTGAGATAAATAAGCAATGAATGACACTGCAATAATTTCTGATCGTACACCCCACACAAATCTCCTCTGCTACAAAAGCACCTGAACACATGTTTGACGAAAAACTGTTAGACAAAACAAAACAATATCTCTTGGATCTTTTGAAACAATATACTCAAGTATAATTCAACTCATCATATTTATAAAAAGGAAGAAGATTGCTTATGATCTCAAGAACAGCCTACTAGCAGTGAAGTATATGATATGGGGCTGCTCATAATATGGTGCTGCTTCTCTGAAAAGATTTACCGGGAGATATTAGAGGAGAATGTATGCTCAACAGCCAATATTGTGAATTTGGGGAAAAGACAGATGTTTCAACAATACACTGACATACACCCAAAATAACTCAATAAGGATTTGCATTACAAGTCAATCTAATGACTTGAATCCCATATAATATTTATGGAAAATTTTAAATTTGATTGTCATCCTCATAAACTTGGGGAATTGTACATGATTTTGCAAAAACTGTAGGCCAAAACAAAATCACAATGCTATGAAAAGCTAATTACATCTTGATATTGTACTTGCCAAGCTTTGCAACAAACTTTGGTTACCTGTATACCTGCTCATTCTATTCAATGAGTCATTCATGTTACAGCAGTGCAATGAAATCATGCAAATATACACCACAATCTCACTGAACACAGGCAGTAGGGCTGGGCAATATGGCTGAAAACTGTATCAAAATATCAGTGTTTCATGTCGGTCGATATCGATAATTATTGATATTTTTTATGATCCCTTTAAAATAAGGACCAGGAGAAAAATATATTACATTTAAACATTTTTATTTTAAACTTAACCTTCCTCTGATCACAATCCCCTCAATTATTAAGACAGAAATGTCAACAACCATGGAAAACTCAAATAATTAAAATGTAAACATAAGTCTAAAGTCACAATGAACACTTAACAATTATCTCAACATTTAAGGTGCACAATGAAATAAAATGTAAGAAATGCTTAATAAAGTGTAATAAAATAGTGCAAAGTGTTAAATATAAACATGGAGAAACCTGAGAATTTAGTGCTGTTCACCTTCTGGTGAATAAAGTGTTTTAAAATTGTTTTTTAAACATAAATAAAAATGAGGTAGACTGAGATTAGGGCTGTAGCTATAGAATATTTTGGTAATCGAGTATTCTACCAAAAATTTCATAGATTAATCGAGTAATCAGATAAAATTTATTTTTTCTTAATCAAAGAGCAATATTAAAAATACAAGAAAAAATAAGATGGGTCTCTTAAAATGAGCAACTAATTGGTTTACTTTTTTAGAAAAAATAACTTTTATTTTTTAAATGCATTTTATATTGTCGAGGCGGAAACCTCCTCAATTTCATATTTTTTCACTATTGGTCAGTCCCCACGTGGGTCTGTTATTTTTACAAGTTATTAACCAATCTAAAGTCTTGAAAATAGCTTGAGCGCAAATCTCTTAACTCCACTGGACACTTCAACTGTCTGAGAAATCTCGTAACTCCACCTCTTCTTCACTCCGCAGGAGAGCTTCGCGGCAGCTTGTATCTCCGATAAAACGTGACTTTGGGAAAATGTTGTGTTAATGTTTTTACACAACAGTATATGATAGCAATATAAGGTATAATAACTTTAACAATACAATGTTTAATAACACAAAAAATATGGCGTTTTTTTAATTTCCTGAAAAATAATGCTTTAGGAGATACGAACATTCCGCCCGACAGCGAAGATATGCAATGCATACAACAATATTTTCTATCAAAATAAACATTTAGATATTACTCATTGTTTCTCTGTCCGTACTTGTACTGTGAACAATGACAAAGTTGACTGAGAAGAATTAAGTACATTTAAGTGCCAAACATTCTAGGTTTTGAATGAACCCTTTTCTGAGATGCAAAAACAAAACAAAAAAAAAAATACTTTCAAATTACTTTTTAAAGTATCAAAACTAAGGCATACATTAAAATAATAAATAATAATACAAAAATACTGTCATGCAACTTAACTTCAGAACTAAAAGATTCTAAATCTACAGCTCAGGCATAACATAAGCCTTTACTGTCTTCTTAGAATGGTTTGTGGTATTTAAGAGGCAAAAACATGGACAGGAACTTGGAACTAGAGTCCATGGACTTGCAATGGACACACGCCATGGCGTTTTCTTTACTTTTCGATTTGAAATGATCCCAAACCTTGGACATTTTCTGTCGTTTTCTCCTGTTTGTTTCTTCTTTGCTCATTGACATTGTTAATTCAGTCGCCAGTTACTGAAGCGGAATCTAGCAGACCGGCACGAGACTACAATATGTTGCAACCAAACATGATACTGTTACATGATTGGCTGTTAGCGTGTCACTCCCTATGTCGCTAGGTTACCAGAGAACGATTGCCTTTGTTAATGTAACCAAACTTGCTTCGCAACCTCTGTTTTCTTCCGACAAAGAATAAACAATATCGAATGTTTTATCGAGCACATTTTTTTATCACTATCGTTCACGTGTCTATCGTGATACATATCTTTATAATTTTATCGCCCAGCCCTAATAGACAGTTAAAGTTTGAAAATACCTAAAAGCTGAAAATGTATTTTTCCAGTCATTAGCAGTCCAAAATTTCATTCAAGAACCTTCCTGTCTGCTTGAACTAGAAAAGTGTCCAGGCAGGCTATACATACATTTGTAACTAATTAAGATGCAAGCTTACAAAATGTGTTTTTATGATTGGTTGGTAGGGCTGCACGATTGTCAGGGAGCACCCAGCTTCTTCTCCTGTGCACGCCCCGCCTGTGCGGAGCGCATCACCAGCGTACTGATTACCACACCTGCTCCTCATTTCACTGGCCTACATAAGCACGACATTTGCTCCATTCCAGCGTCCGTTATTGTTTACTGTTTCCAGTGTGTATACTCTGCGTATTCTTTCATTAAACTCTGTTTTGCTGGTGCCTCGGCTTCCGCCTCCCTCACTTCGCCTAACAGAATAACGGACCGAAAGACAGAGAACAGGACCCGCCCGGCTCTTACCTTGCGATGGATCAACAACCCGGCACAGCTTCCGATTCGGTTCGGGACCTCATTGCCGCGCTCCGAGCCGCTTTCCCTTCCTCCGCGGCTCAACAAAACCCACCCGCTTCCACTGGCAGCCCCATGGCACTTCCGGTTGCCTTTTCCGGAGAAGCCTCCGAATGCCGCTGTTTCCAGCTCCAGGTGAATCTCTATATTGAGATGCAACCACAGCGATTCCCCACCGAACGATCCAAGGTAGCGTTCTTCATTTCCCTCCTCTCCGGGAGAGCGCTGGCTTGGGCACAATCACTGTGGGACGCGGCTAGCCCGGCTACGCAGTCTTACGCTGGGTTCACTGCTCACTTCCTGGAGGTGTTTTGCGCCACCTCCGGCGTCCTCACCGCGGCCGACCAGCTGCTCAGCTTACGTCAAGGGAACGACAGCATTTCAGATTACAGCCTCCGTTTCCGCACCCTGGCGGCATCTAGTGGCTGGAACGAGTCAGCGCTTCTCAGCGTTTATCGGCAGGGATTGAATCCTGAGATCAAGCAGGCCATGGCAGTGCATGAGGACACAGTGGGGCTGGAGAGCTTCATTCAGAAATCCATCGGGCTCTCTCAGCGCCTGGCAGCCTGTCATCCCGCTACCACTCCTACTCAACCAGGCGCGCTGCAAGGCGCAACGGCCGCCCTAGACGCCGAACCTATGCAGCTGGGCTCCCAGGGACGGTCCCGGAGAGAAAGAGACCGCCGCCTGGCTATGGGAAGGTGCCTGTACTGCAGATCGCCGGGACACTCCATCACTCGGTGCCCCACACGCCCCGTTCGTGCTGCGGTGAGTACTGTTGAGCTTCCCACTGACATCTCACCCTTATCCAAGCTCATGGTGTCTCTTCTAACCCCCGCTATATCTATCTCTGTACCTGCCCTAGTTGACTCCGGCTCAGCGGGGAATTTCATCTCCCAGGCCTGCCTCGACCGCTTACGCCTCCCCCGAGAGAGGAGCTCCCAGGACTTAGAGGTGCACACCATCCAGGGACGCTCGCTGGGAAAGGGGTGGGTGAAGTACTGCACCCCGATGGTGACACTCCAAGTGGGGCTATTCCATCGGGAGGAGATCAGGTTCCTGGTCCTGGAGTGTTCCACCGTCAGCGTGATCCTGGGGAGACCATGGTTACAAAGGCACGCGCCCAGGTGCTCCTGGGATCCCTGTGACATCCTGGAGTGGAGTCCCTACTGTAAGGAGCACTGTCTCTCCCAGCTTCCGGCGCAAGTCCAAGGGGCTATGATCGGCGCCACCCGGGTGGAGGAGGCTACGACTACAACTCAGCCAAACATCCCCGAGGAGTACTGGGACTTCGAGGACGTGTTCAGTGCCCAGGCCGCCACCTGTCTCCCCCCTCATCGACCCTGGGACTGCTGCATTGACCTGCTCCCCAGTGCTAAGCTACCCAAAGGCCGTGTGTACCCGCTGTCCACTCCTGAACACAGAGCAATGGAGGAATACGTTCAGCAGGCTCTCCGTCAGGGGTTTATCATGCACTCATCCTCTCCAGCAGCATCCAGCTTCTTCTTCGTGGGAAAGAAGGATGGAGGTCTTCGCCCCTGTATTGATTACCGGCAGCTAAACTCCCAAATCGCTCCTCTTCCGTACCCCCTCCCACTCGTGCCCGCTGCTCTGGAGGACCTTCGGGATGCAAGGGTTTTCACCAAGCTCGATCTGCGGAGCGCATACAACCTAATCCGCATAAGGAAGGGAGACGAGTGGAAGACTGCCTTCATCACACCCTCGGGGCACTATGAATACCGGGTCATGCCGTATGGCTTATCCATCGCTCCAGCCGTCTTCCAGGGGTTCATGAACGAGGTACTTCAGCCCTACCTCCAGAGGTTCGTCATGGTCTACATAGACGACATCCTGATCTACTCCTGAAATCGGGAGGAACACTTGAGACATGTGTGTGCTGTCCTGGAGGTACTGCACTCACACCGGCTCTACCTGAACCTCTCGAAGTGCGAGTTCCACCGCCATACTATCCTCTTCCTGGGCTACATCATCAGTGCAGAGGGGATCCAGATGGACGAAGGAAAAGTAAAGGCAGTGAGACAGTGGCCCGTCCCTAAATCGATCAAGGAGCTCCAGCGTTTCCTGGGTTTCGCAAATTTTTATCGCCGGTTCATCCAGGGCTATAGCCGGATCACCGCCCCCCTCACTTCACTCCTCCGGGGTAACGCCCGATCCCTGAGGTGGACCAGGGAGGCTCAGGAGGCTTTCCATGAGCTTTGACAACGCTTCTGTAGCGCTCCTGTTCTGCGTCACCCAGACCCCCGGAGGCCCTTCGTGGTCGAAGTCGACGCGTCTTCTACTGGAGTGGGGGCTACTCTTTCCCAGTGATCGGGAACCCCTGCTCAGCTCCACCCGTGTGCCTTCTTCTCCCACAAGCTCTCCGCAGCTGAACAGAACTATGACATTGGCAACCGCGAGCTTCTGGCCATCAAGCTGGCCCTGGACGAATGGAGACACTGGCTGGAGGGAGCCGATCACCCATTCACCATAGTCACCGATCACAAGAACCTCCAGTACCTACGAGAGGCACGGAGGCTTAACCCCCGACCGGCACGCTGGGCCCTCTTTTTCACCAGGTTCCGGTTCCACATCACCTATCGGGCCAGTACACTCAACGGCAAAGCCGATGCCCTATCCCGGATGTACGGGCCGGAGGAACCCAGTGACCCGGAACCCATCTTTCCTCCCACGCTCATCCTGGGGCCCATCGTTTGGGAGATCGACCATGAGATTCGCACGGCATCGCTCCACGAGGCCACGCCTGCGGGATGCCCAGAGGGACGTGTCTTCGTCCCGACCTCCTGCCGACGCGATCTCATCAAATCAGTCCATGAAGGACCGGGCACAGGCCACCCGGGTGGAAAACGGACGGTCCAGCTCGTCAAGGCTCGATACTGGTGGCCCTGCATGACAGAGGAGATCACACGGTATGTGCAGGAATGCCCCACCTGCGCCATTTCCAAGGTCCCACGCCACCTGCCCGTGGGCAAGCTAATGCCGCTCCCTGTCCCTCAGCGCCCCTGGTCTCACCTAGGACTCGATTTTTTGACTGATTTGCCCCGGTCGGAGGGCCACACCTGCATCCTGGTGGTGGTAGACCGATTTTCTAAGGCCTGCCGCTTCATCCCGATGAAGAGCCTGCTGACCGCCCTCGAGACAGCCGAAGCCCTTTTCCATCACGTTTTCCAGAACTTCGGACTCCCCGAGGAAATCGCCTCAGACCGAGGGCCTCAGTTCACGTCCCGGGTCTGGAGAGGGTTCTTCAAACTCCTGGGGGTGTCCGTGAACCTAACCTCGGGATACCACCCGCAGTCTAATGGCCAGGCCGAGCGAAAGATCCAAGAACTGAGCCGTTATTTGAGGACCTACTGCAGCCAGGATCAAGAGGAGTGGTGTCGGTTTCTGCCATGGGCTGAGTATGCCCAGAACTCGCTCCGCCAGGACACTACAGGACTTACCCCTTTCCAGTGTGTGTTGGGGTTCCAACCACCCCTGTTCCCTTGGTCGGACGAGCCTAGCAATGTGCCTGCAGTCGATTCATGGTTCCGGGAGAGCAGTAGGGTGTGGGAGTCTGCACACACCCAGTTGCGTCGAGCCCTCCGCAACACCTGCCGACACGCCGACGCTCGGCGACTGGAATCACCACGCTTCCGTCCCGGGGACCTGGTGTGGCTATCTACCAAGGACCTGAAACTGAGATTGCCCTGCCGCAAGTTGAGCCCTCGGTTCATTGGGCCCTTCAAAATCGCCGACCAGGTCAACGACGTGTCCTATTGGCTAGAACTGCCGCCAAGGTACCGCATTCACCCTACCTTCCATGTGTCCTTGCTCAAAAATGGTGCCTCTCCTGTGTCAACATATATATATATATATATATATATATATATATATATACATATATATATATGTATATACGTATATATATATATATATATATATATATACGTATATATATATATATATATATATATATATATATATATATACGTATATATATATATATATATATATATATATATATATATATATACGTATATATATATATATATATATATATATATATATATATATATATATATATATATATATATATATATATATAAAAAATTTCCAACTTAATGCAAGTTATACATGGTATTGCACACACCATTATTGATGATATTTGGAGCAATATTACATGTAATTGTTAAACTTGATTCCCTTACATATACCTTTGCTTTTAAGAATAATTATTAAATTTGATTATGATGTGATTGTGACAAGGGAAGAGGTCACTCGAATCACAAAAGTATCAGTGAGAAGTTGAGAACACTCGTTTAACAGTGCATACACTCGAACTTGACTGCACATCACATTTTTTACTTTATTGATACTGCTTTTAATCGTAATGCAAAGACCAGTCATCGGGACATACAGTAAGCTGTCATGTACAATAAAAGAGCCTACGCAGGAAATATAATTTAACACAAAAAGCCACCTAGACGGTGGACTTGCGCTCAGGATTTTTTCTTTTCTTTTTTTTTTTTTTTTTGGAGCGGCGTGAGGACGAATTCTTTCTACGCACACACTATTTTATTTCTTTATAACAGACCGATTATAACACACTGTTGCCATGAAAAACAGAGCGTTGCCATGGACAAACAGGATTCTAACCGTAGAGACGGAGCGCACTATTTTCTTTAGCAGAAGCAATACAATTGTTCAGCAGTTTCGTGTTGCAGCCACAGGCATATGAGACCTGTAACTTGAGCAACAGCGCGAAGCCGCGAACTTGTTCTGAATATTTTAAAGGCATAACAGCTGATGAAAAAGCAGAGACAATTGTAGACGAAAATGAAGAGAGATCTTATCTTTTTTATTTTATACAAAACATTTTTGTCTCGACTTTTTTTCTTAGTCAGTGTTTTTGGACAGTGGTTCAGTCTTGTCATCGTCTCGTCTTAGTCTTGAAAAAATGTTGACGAACATATTTCGTCTCGTCTCGTCTGACGAAATTAACACTACATATAACAGAGGTAGCATTTTTTCTGGCCACCAGTTCAGTGTCCGTCTGCTCGGCATCCATCTTCACCCGTTCCACACTGCACACCGGAAAAAGTCACGACATGACCATACGCGCCACACGTGCCACTGCCTAAACTGAAACTCACTGGTCTTTTTTTTTTATTAGCAGATAGCGGTGTAGTGTATGAAATTGGCAAACAGCTTTCAGAGAGAATGGGTTGTCATGTCCACACATGCATTTATTTTTTATTTGTTTATTTCATAAAATCGCAGCATTTTGCGTCATATAATCGCACAGGCTTTATATCGCGATTACGATTGCGATATGATTCATCGTGCAGCACAAGTTGGTAGATGTTGAGACATACTCTACATGGACAAAAGTATTGGGATACAGCTCTTAATTATTACATTCAGACATTTTGCCACAAATGTAGCAAGCACCTAGCCATGCAGGCTTTATTAACAAACATTTGAGAAAGTAATGGGTTGTTCTGAAGAGCTCAGTGAATTCAAGTACGTCACTGTGCTAGGATGCCACCTTTGCAATAAGTCAGGTTGTTAAATTTCATCCCTGATAGATATTGCATGGTCAACTGTAAGTGGTGTTATGGGAAAGTACAAAAGTTTAGTAACAGCAGCAACTCAGTCATGAAAGAGATGACCACGTAGTCACAAGTCACAGAGCAAGGTCACCGAGTGCTAAGGTGCATGGCGCATAAAAGTTGCCAACGCTCTGTTTATTTCATAGCTAAAGAGTTTCAAACATTCCAAGATTGCAAGCCAAGCCTTCTCATCCAACAACATTGCCTAATCTCTGGATAAATCGGACATTCCCACCGAAACATTCCAAAATCTTGTGGAAATCCTGCCCAGAAGAGTGAGAGCTGTTACAGCTGCAAATGGGGGGACCAACTCCATATTAATATTATGCATTTAGAATGCAATGTGCCTGTTGGAGTAATGATCAGGTGTCTCAGAACTTTTGTTCATATAACTTCGACTGCTGCATGGGGTGGATCAGTGATGGTTTGGGCTGAAATACCATGATATTCCCTAGGCCTACTGTTTGTCTTAGATGGGCATGTCACTGGAAAGATCTGCCAAACCATCCTGAAGAAGCGTGTGCACCCAATGGTTTAGTTGTTTGGTGACATTTAACGTCTCCTGTGGTGTGCAAAGTCACCAGATGAATATTATTGAGCCACACCACTAGGTTTCTTACACTTTTTTCTTTGTATTAGTGCAAAGAAGAAGTAAATTATAAAAATCTTTATATTAAATGAATTGTCCTTTTACAAAAATATATTATGAACAACTTAAGTAGTAAGTGCAATTTCAACAACACTTTTAACCACTTTAACATTTATTTAAGTAAACTATGCATACTGTAAAAACTGAAGACAGTTATTGTACAATGGTGCAAAACATTTAGGGTGCTTTCACACCTGCCTTGTTTAGTTCGGTTGAATCGTACCAGAGTTCGATTGCTCATTTGGTGCGGTTCGTTTGGGCAGGTGAGAATGCAACAATTGAACTCTGGTGCGCACCAAAAGTGGACCAAACAAGCGGACCGAGACCTCCTTGAAGAGGTGGTCTTGGTACGCTTTCAAACGAACTCTGGAGCGGTTCGTTTGTGGTGAGAACACAATCCGAGATCGAACAGACCTAACTGCAAAAATTTGCGCAGTTTTCTCTTTATTTAGCAAACAGCTCAGGGACAGGGAGTTTCATAGGTCTGTGGAGCAGTGCCGGGTTAAGGTGAAAAAACTCCACCAGCAGTGCATCCAAGTGTGGGATGCACTTAATAAAACAGGCAGCTCGGGTAACGAGAAAGACAAGTTCCCCTGGTACGATGACCTGGACAAAATACTTGGGACAACAGTGCTGTATAGAAGCGATGTAGTAGATTACAACCACGAACATAATTGCAGCGCGCAGTCGTCTCTCCATGGTGTATGCTGTATTTTCTTGTATTTTCCTCTTTTTGTTTACTTCCGGAGTTTTGTTGGAATTTCCCACACATTTATTCTGACCAATCGAGAAGCAGTTTAGGAAATACACTGGCCAATGAGTGATGTGGATGTTATCACATGACTGCATTTTGGTTCGTTTCAACTGGTGCGGAACAGAACAATCAGTGTCGTGTGTACACTACAATGTATAATTTTTTGCTTTTGGTCCGGACCAAATGAACCGAACTATAGATGTGAAAGCACCCTTAGGCCACGTTCAAGTCTTAATGCTCAATTCTGATATTTTGCTCAGATCTGATTTTTTTGTTTGGCTGTTCACATTACCTTTTAAAATGTGGCCTATATCAGATACCAGTGTGAACTGTTTGCTGTTTCGAACTGACCCTCATGCACAAACGAACAATAACAATGACGTCACATGCAGCACACCGTTGCGCTAAAAAGTTGGCGAGGTTATGGAGGAAGTATTGTATCATCTGGTGAAAGCAAACATATCATGTAATGCTATAATGTGATGTATTCAAAGCAAACATTATGAGCTGGTTCACGTAACCACTTTATATAACACTCTTAACACACACACGTTACCAGTCACGTTTGTGTAACGTTTTCGCCAGAGCAAAAAAAAAAAAAGGTTTGCGCCTGGCGAAAACATGACACAAACGCGACTGGTAAAGTGTGTGTGTTAAGCAAAAAAAAAAAAAAGTCTTCGCCGGTGCGTACTTGTGATCGAATCCACCTTGGCTGTTCACACTGCGGCCACATTGCAAAAAAATCATATTTGGGACCACATATGGAAGTATCTGATTTTTTCAAATCAGATCTGGGCCAGATTTGAGTGTTCACACTACTCCCGAAGAAGTCTGACCTGGTCACTTGACCCCAAAAAAATCAGATTTGGGCCACTTTTACCTGCAGTGTGAACGGGGCCTTTGTCACAGGTTTGTGGAACTTATAAACACTGTCCTGCATGTTAACATAAATCAAACATCAAAATATAGAAACCGTTTTAAATCCAATTTCAAATTCCGGGAAGCAATTCTGAATACATGAATTGAGTCCACACACTTAAAATCTTAAGTGGCAGCTATTTTAATAAGAAAATCTTTGTAAAAATTGTTAATTTATACGTATGTTTGTTTTTTAAAGTAAACAAATTTATTTTAACAATTTGCCCCTGAATCCTCTAGCCTGCACAAGTGCATCAATATCAGGCATTATGTCCTGAGTAGCAGCCAATTTTAGAATCTCATTTAAAATTAGAGTCTCCAATATTTGAGAAATGCTTCACAAAACTGCGTTGGGGCACCAAACAAAATAAAACAAAACAAAAAAACAAAACAAACGTGTAGCGGGTCTCTGCGGAGAGTGTTCAGTGCGCATGTGTGACATCAGCAGAAAGCGGTTTTAACATTGACATGGAGGATAAAAACAAAGAAAGAAAGCAAAGGAAGGCTTAAGATAAGGCAAGAAGTAAGACCCGTGTTAATATAGGATCAGCTTTCCAGCGCTGGAGAGAACTGAAGGAACAGGAAGTTTGCCGCATATATACAGATTCGAGTTTCCCGAGTCAATAACTCCTGAGCTAAACGCTGTTACTAACAAAACATGGTTGTAGCTGCCTCTCTACATTACTACGATAGAAAAGAGGTGTTATTTGTGTAGTAACAGCGTGTAGCTCAGGAGTTGTTGACCAAAATGCCACTCAGACAATGAAGCTCAGTACTACCATCTGCTGGTAGTTCCGCAGAAAATGAAAATGATTTTTTTTCATATTGCAGATTTATCCCCCGGACCGGACTGAACTCCCAGGCGGCCAGGCCGTATGTTTGACGCCCCTGGCTTATATGGTGATTTTCCAATAATTACAATATTTAACTTAGTGAATGACTGAATAATGTAATTTTAAAAATTCTTTAGTTTGAAATAATGTTGTGGATCCTTTGAGAGACAAATGTATGTTATATAACTTCAATAAATGGTAAATTAATTTGGAGTATCCACCAAACAATCTAATGTGTATTAGATATTATTATACAACAATAACGCAGAAGAACAAACACATTATTAGCCTATCATTGTTATTACAGCCGGAACTATAATCCAAGCTTTGTTATATAAAAATAACGTACACCTTTTAAACATTGAAATGCACTGTGGTGTTATGCAGATTATTGAAAAAAAGAATGATTACTATAAATGACACTACTAAAACACATGTGCATATTATATGACTAATTCACAAGTCAGCAATTATAATAATATATTTTAATTAATTTCCATTTATACCTTAAAATAAATTGCAGTGTAAGCTATATATAGAGCATTGCATTAGAAATTCATTAGAATTTAATGTTATATCTAAGTTTTTCAAAATCAGATTTTTCTTCATTTAAATGGATTGAATGAATGAATATAGTCTACAAACTAGTTGTAAAAAGCAGATCAGATTGAATAACTGCCAATAGTATGTTAATAATGCAGTCCCCTTAAGGAGTTCATGGCCTCCCTATGAGATTTGCTGGTTGCTAGCATCACCAGCAACAGAGATTTAATGGATATCCTTGGGGCTAGGCTGCCCCAGGCCCAGTTAGATCAGGTCTCAGCACAGTCTGATCAGTTAGCTGACCTCCTTCCCTGACCTTCACCTTAAACTTGCTGATCTTTGACCAACTTATTAAGCAGACACCTGCTTTCCAGTGTGGATAGGAAAGGGGAGGAAGATGGCCCATATTCTGACATAATCATTTGGGCTGTTTGAGGATAGCTGACCACAGGGATTCCATCTGTGCTGCAATATGGATTCATCTAGAACCTACAACACTACAGCAAAATGAGAAGAGTGCTGTGATATACATTATTATTGATATACAAATGGCTCCATTATATATATATATATACGTATATAATCCTAGAAATTCCTGTATTTCCTCATAAATATGAGGCAAGACATCAACAGATTTTCAAACAAGTCATAAAAGTAAACGTGAATACAGTCAAGCAAATGAGCCAACAATATTGTAGTTTTTCATTTAAGTATTCAGATAAATTATACAGCATTACATATCTGTGACTTCCAAAAGTATGTGAACCTTTGTTTTCAGTATTTGTTGTGAGCCCTCAGCAATAACTGTAAGTAAAGTTTTTGGAAACTTTTGATCAGTCCTGCACAACAACTTGGAAGTATTTTACACCATTTATCAGTACAAAACAGATTCAACACTCAGTTGTGGGTGTCCTCACATGTCCTTACAGAACATTTTTTGGATTAATGTTCTAAAACATTATCTTTGTTCCTCTTTAATCATTCTTTGGTAGACAGACTTGGGTGCTTGTGCTTGTTGTCATGTATGACCCATTTTTTCTTGAGATTCGGTTCATGGCCAGATTCTTGGCATTTCATTTCAAGATCACTGGCATCATTTTGAATTCATTGTTATATCAATGATGGCAATCTGTCCTGGGCCAGATGCAGCAATACAGGCTCAACGCATTACACTACCACCAAGGTTCTTATGCTGGAATTCAGTATTTTCCTTTCTCCAAAAATAATGCTTCTCTTTTTAAAACAAAATGTTTTATTTTGGTTTGATTCCTCAAAATATTATTTTTCCAGTAGTTCTCTGGCTTGATTTTTAGCAAACTTCAATGGCAGCATTGTTATTTTTGGAGAGTAGTGGCTTTATGAGCAGGTAGGAATGGTGGCAAGGATAATCTCCCTGAGATGATATGAGGAAGAAACCTTGAGAGGAACCAAACCCATCCTCATCTAGGTGACATTGGACAGTAAATAATGTAAGTTCAATTAAAAATAATGTAAATTCAATTGCTCTTTAACAATTTACATTGCCTTAAAGCAGCTTTACTGAAGTATAGAAATAATAGATAAAAAATATTTTAAAGGTTTAAATGAAGTAGTATATATCTCTAACATCTATCCCTATCACTAATGAGCAAGCCGGATGCAACATTGGCATGGAAAAACTAGCTGAGATGATATGAGGAAGAAATTTTAAGAAGAACTCAGAAGGGAACCCATCCTTATTTAGGTCACATGGCAGTAAATGATGTAAATGTAAAAAATGTGCTTTCTACAACAGTTTATAATGAGCTCCCCAGGAACTAATATGTCTTTGAAAAGTTTTCAAATGATAAAGTTGATAAAGACCAGACCATACAGACTAGAACATAAATGTAAATAATGTCCTTTCTACAACAGTTTGTATTTGAGTGGAATTGTGCAACCAAGAGTACTTTGAGCAATTTTGTTTTTGCGGCTTGGGTATATTGCCATTTTTCCCTGACCAAGGATAAAATTGATCAGTTGGCACCTGAAACTTTTTCTCCTGACATATAAGAAAACAACCAAGAATAAAACAATGAAAACATTAAAAGACCTTAAAATGCTCTGTAAAAACACAAACTAAAAAGATTGTAACCTGGAGCAGTAAATAACTCTGTGAAGAGAATGGACAGTCATGTGCAACATCAGGGTTTAAAATGGAGATAAAAGAGTTCACAGAGATAATACAGTGTAAAATCCTCCATTGGAGTTTGGTAGCTTTTTTGGTTAACGGTGGTTTGTACAGTGCCCTCCACTCTGGTTTCATTATTAAAACCCAGTACACTTCACCATGGGGTGTCTATCCTCCCACTCAGCTTCCTCGACACTGTCCCAAAGCCCATCTCTTCTTCGCACCGGCACTCCGGGAGGGGACCTTCACACCCGTCAAGGTCAGGAGTGATGTTCAGCTGGGGTTCTTCTTCTACAGAACCAGTCTGGACCAAACAGGATGCAAGGGCCTCTGCCTTTTCAACCTCTCTTGCACCATTAATGTTTAAATTCGCATATTGTGATTTTCATTCATTGAAAAAATACATAGAATAAACAGAGGGTAAAAACCTCTCCAACATAAAACACACATTCTAGAGGTCATGATCAGAATTTTCCTGATTCACCTTAGTGATCAGCTTCTTTAGGTGATATATTTTGGCATAAATAAAAGCTCCTTCCCTTCTAAAATGTTTAACATCATGGATAAATTGTCTGCGGTCTGGAAAAAACTTTTTAATTGTAATGTTTTTCTGCCACTTGTTTGTACTTAGAAATTTTTTATAACTTCAGCTTGGTAAACTTCATTCAACTGATCTACCTGGGAAGCAAATTGAGCACTGATTCTGACATATAGTCATCACTGTCAGACATTTTTGGCTTGCTTTTTTCCTTATCCTTTAAATATTTTGGTACTTTAAACAAAGACTCATCCTCCATTCTCCCTGTCCCCCTGTCCGGGTGTAGTGATTAGTGTTTCCAAGCAGCACCTCTGCACCTAAATCCTGCTTCTGCCAGCACAGGCAGCTCCAGTGCTGTGCCAGATTCCACCGAGTTTTTTTTTAATCCAAGCAGGTCCTCTCCCGGTCCGGTTCAGCCGAACAAGACTTTTCTCAATTTGTTTCAGCCTCACTGATCCTCTCTAGGGCCAGTTCAGCTGAGAGAGGCTTCACCGAGGCCGGTTCAGACAAGATGCCCTTTTTCAAGGCTTTACGATTGCCAGTGGTGCTGTTTCCAAGCCAGGCCGACCGCTAACATTTTTTTTTTTTTATTTGCTTTACACTTGTCGCACACACCACCCTCACACGTCCCGGCAAGTCAAACTTTCATAAAGCTTCGTGTTTGGATCCGTTTCCATTCTTTCTCTCTCTCTCTCTCTCTCTCTCTCTCTCTCTCTCTCTCTCTCTCTCTCTCTCTCTCTCTCTCTCTCTCTCTCACACACACACACACACACACACACACACACACACACACACATACATGATAAGTATAAATATTATTTAGTTGCTTAAACGGAAAGAATTGAAAATACACGAACTACACGCTATCTCACTCATCCGTTGCGCAGCGAGAGAGAGAGAGAGAGAGAGAGAGAGAGAGAGAGAGAGAGAGAGAGAGAGAGAGAGAGAGAGAGAGAGAGAGAGACAAAGAATTAATAGTTATCTGGTGCAGGGGGGCTAAGGGCCTTGGTCATTTGTACAATAGTGGCAGCTTGGTGGTGCAAGGGCTTAAATAACTGAAACATAGTTAATGTTTATTTATAGCACACAATGATTCAGTCACACAAAAGCAGCACAAACCATTTCTGAGGTACTCTATAGGCCTACTAGAGGCCTATAATACTAGTTGGTTATTAAATGTACAGTCTGTTTGTAACTCTGCGACTCATTTGTGAAGCTGCAGTATAGAGTTTGTCACCCAGTCATTTTCAGAACAAAATACATCAATCAGCAATACCATTTAAACCAAAAGCATGCGAGGTGAATAATCTTTTTTTGATTATCTTTTTATAGTGCCATCTTTCAAGGGGCAGGATATATTATGCAACAAGTGAGCAGTCAGTTTTCAAAGTTGATTTGTTGGAAGGGGTAAAAATACACAGTTTGCTGTGTATGGGACTGCATAGATACAGACCTGTCAGTGGCCACTTTCAGCAGGATAAAGCACCTCAAAACACAACCAATGTTGTGCAACATGACCAAATATTAGTGAAATGATTTTTGTTATGGCTGATTTGTAAAGACTACTGAAAAAAGTCAATGTTGTTCTCCTCAACCATTTTTGCTTGTGAAAGTCTGAATTAGTGAAATCGAGTACTCATGACAAGCAAAACAATTTGCAATTAGTGCAAAAATTAAGAAACTAAGTGCACGGAGCTCCTCTTAATACGGTATAATGAGACACATACAGACAGTGCTCTAATTCTAGAAGCCACACAATTATTAGGTTCAATTCAATCTGAAAAGAACGAGAGAGTGGAGAGAAAGAGAGAGAGAGAGAGAGAGAGAGAGAGAGAGAGAGAGAGAGAGAGAGAGAGAGAGAGAGAGAGAGAGAGAGAGAGAGAGATGCCATGTAATGGCTTTGCTTGTCAAATTTCACAGATCTGTCTTTGTACAATGCTCAGAAACAAAGTGTTATCTCCAGTCTCTTGTATTTTGATCATGGATGTGTTGGCCTCCATACTTGCATTTCTCCATTCTGCCTTAAGTGTTAGATATTGCACTGACAGTGAAGAAGCAGAGGAATTTGTGTATCAAAGAGGTCACAGAATTCTTTTTTTTAAATACTGAGACATAAGAAGACAAGAACAGTTTTTAAGAAGAGTTGTGTGCACATTTGTGTGTTCTATTAGATAACAGGACATACAGCAGCCATGGACAGCTCAAAATCATTAATTCACACATCAGTCTCTGTCAGTTTCACATATAGTGCCTTAGGGGGAAAATAATATTAATTTATAGTAGAGTCAAGCTGCCATTTTCTGCCCAGATTCCATGCAATGGGCAGCAGCTTGCACCAGATGCTAGCTGCTTCTTGTGGCTGTCAAGGCCAGTAAGTCTCTCTTGCTTTGTTTGTTTGTTTGTTTGTTTGTTTGTTTGTTTGTTTGATGATGCAGTCAAAGTCTTTGTTGTTGCAAAACAATTGGATTCACTGTTGAAATATTAGAAAACATGCTTAGCCGTAGCACGTTTAATTTCTGATTCATGTATCGCAGAAAATGCTGCTGTATATGTGTTAATCATCATAATTATGAATGACAGATTAGACATCAAAACAATATGCTGTGATTTTTGGATTAAAGTAAATGATCTTGAACACAAAAAGTAGATTGGAAAAGAATCTTGCTAACTTTAAAATTTTTAGGTTGTACGTCATCAACCTACAACCTAAGATACTGAACCTACAACCTAAGATACTGGAAGATACTGATACTGTTAGATACTGAAGTTTTGCACAGTGAGTGTGTGGCTTAAACTTATATTTGGTGTCCTCATAGTGAGACATAAACACACAGCAATGATATCATTGATCATTTGTAAGAACTCTGCAGGCGAGTGTCGAATCATCGAATTTTGTTTTCCTCCTCTCTCTCTCTTTCTCTCTCTCTCTCGCTCACACAGACAGAGACACACACACAAAGGCACACATGTACATTTTGTATAGACCAAATAATTCATGGCCTCAGCTTCATCCCATGTGCCAGTGCAGGGCTTCAAAAGCAATTTCAGCTGAAAAATAAGGTGCTTTTCTTCAATTTTCAAGTAATTTGTGCAAGGGTTAGTCTTGTTTACCTGGCCAGTAGAGTGGTATTTACATACCTCTTTAAAGGGAAGAGGAGAAATGGCTGAAGTGATTTATGGACTGCAGCAGAAGCACAATTTTCCGTGTTGTGTGTGTCATCTGTGAGATTGTAGAGAAAGGTCGTCTTGGCCATACAAATACCACAGCCTTACTATGGTGAGAAAGCATATCCACTCACTTCGATAAAAAATGGACTTTCATTTCCCCCTTTAGTGTGTATATGTATTGTATGCATGTGTATTCCTTTGTAAGAGTAAATAATATCCACAATAGAACCAACAGCAAAAGCTCTCAGATGTGTGTGAAGTTTGTGGCCATGAATCTAATTCTCATGAGGGAATGTATTACATAGGTTCCATCTATTATCTTATACAGTTCAGATTTATTCAGAGTATTGAGCCTGACAAGTTACACTTCCAGAACAGGGAGAGAATAGAAATAACTCCATACTGGTACCTTCTTCTGAGGAAAAGTAAAATCCCTAGATGGTACTCTTTAGTGGCACTCTTATGCGGCAATAATTAGTTTCCCCATGGAAAAAAGCAAAAGCTTCCTGACAATGATCTAAAAATTAGATAGATATTTATAGATATTTTAGCTTTTTAATTAAAGATTTATAGTACCCATATGTTTATATTTGACTTTAAAAAATGAATTATAAATACATAGCTTTGTTTAAAGTATTTTGTATTTTTTTTTCCAAATTTATGAAACTTGAAAATGAAAAAATAGTTTCAAAATAGTAAACAATTATCCACAAGTGATAGAGGATGTGTGTGTGAAGCATTCTGAGCACAAGCAGAAGTTTTATTAGGCAATGCACAGTTTTTCCCATGTAACCAGAGAGTGAGTAAGAGACAGAGAGAGAGAGAGACTGAGAGAGAGAGAGAGAGAGAGAGAGAGAGAGAGAGAGAGAGAGAGAGAGAGAGAGAGAGAGAGAGAGAGAGAGAGAGAGTCACTGTCAGGTGTTAGGTTCAGTCCCATGCCTCAGTGTTGTAACCTTTAGCCCTTTTCTTGACTCAAAGCTACATAATACCATGGGATTGAAATAGAGAGTGAAAATACATTTAAAAGTACTTAGCGAACATGATACTGCTTCAGGCTTTTTTGTGTATTTGTTCATTTCCTCTGCACACTGTGTGAAATATATCTTTGTGGCTCCCTCACTTAAATTTGATCTGTTTGGTTGTGAGATAGTGGGATCATAGAGGTAAATGACCTACACTCACTCTCTTATGATTTATCAAAATATCATACGTCAAATATATGGCATCCTGCCTGAGGAGGGAGGTCTTTGAACATGCATAGTTTACAATCAGTGAGTAATTTATTATCCATTAAAGGTTGATATGTATATACCTCTTATTAATATTAATCAGCTGGTTTTGCTACTTGGTGAGGATTCTGTTTCTGGATGAGGGGAGAGAAAATCTCATGAAAAGGTCATTGTAATCAAAGTACTGCTGAAACACTGGACAAAATTATAAAGGGCATCACAATCAAGCTATCGTATCAGGACAAGCCAATGGTGGCAAAATGACAGTGATCCCTAGAGCAGTGAAAGACCCTGGTTTAATGTATGCATTTTTTTTTTCAAATGAAGAATATTGTTGTTACTGCAGGATATGTTCTCTGACATTTCAATAGTTAGGATACAGTGGTGGCAATGAGAATAACTGGACTGATTTGCATCAGGAATCAAATTTAATGGCACTTTTGCTTTAACAAATATTGTTAAATTGCTAACTTTGTTAGTAAAGCAAAACTAAAGTAGTATGTACTCAACACCATTGATACATTCTGGTCATTTAAGGTAGCATGACCCAAATTTGCATGATTAGAATTTACTGCTGTGCTTGCTAGTGTTCATTAGCTAGTGACTCTTCTTAGCACAGATCTGCTAATCCCATGCCTATGCGGGAGGATCAAGTTCAGTCCTAATGACGACCCGGCTCTGACCTCTTGTGAGAAAACAAATGGATCATCAAGGTGATGTTTCAGTCCCACTAGACTCTCAAGGGTCCATGGAAGCCTGGAACAGATGTAGCCCTGAGGACAGCAAAAGGGTGATGTGCAGGTCAAGGTTGCCATACGCCAAGGTTAGGGTCAGATAAGCACGGCTGGCTCAGGGTCTGCTCTGGCCTAAAGGCCAGTGAAGATAGCCTACAAGAGCAGCCTTGCACTCAGGAACTGAGGATCAAGTGTTGTTCCTCTGAGACTGGGCTAAAGCATTCACTGTCATCTAAGGTCCTTTAGGGTCATGGATCTCATGGTTAGTATTTAAAACTGAAGAATATATTTTATAACACTTTTATTGAGTAACTAGTCAGTAAAGTTGAGCAATTTGACTCAAAGTAATATGAAATAATAGATTTAATAGAGCAAATTTTGTATGGGAAAAAACAAAACAGCTATTTGAACGTATTTTAAAGAAATGAATCCTCATTGCATTGTACGTTAAATTAATTTAAAATTTTTCATATGAGCCTGTCCATACAATATGTTCATATGAATTTGCAGTCCTAAAGACATGTTGGTCCAGAGATAGGAATTTTAATTACATAAACCAAAAGGCAAATTTGAATATAATTTAATAAATTAGTAGTGACAGATTTTATCTTGAAATTACATCATGGCTATTGTTAATGTATGGGGTATTCTCTACCTGCATTGCTTTAATGATATAATATCTTAAGTTAGAAAAAGCAGTTACACAATGTTAATGTTGTAATTCTGCCGAAGTTCTGTGTTCTGCAATCCCAGGAATAAGCAATAAGGAATAATCTCATTTTGACTTGATTAATGTAATAACCAGAGTGAGATATTAAATTTCCTGTGCCTAGAAAGTGCAATAATAACACAGCACCACAGGTGCATGTGGAATTTTATGAAATAAGGTAGACAACAGCTCTGAAATGAAACTGCAATTAATGTCATATTCACTGGGAGGAGGACTAATAAGGAGCCTCTCTTTTCACAACAGATTCAATAAAATGTAAATGTGTTCTGTCAGCTTGTGTCTCCATTAATTAAAAAAGGCTTGTTTGTTAAACTCTTTAAAATCTTTTAGCCGTCCGTTCTGCACTACTGCACTCCCGTACATAGTCATTCATTCCATCACACTGTAGCTAGTTAACAACCAACCCAGCTGGCAATGCTTCTGTAAAAGACAATAATGCAAATCTGAGGTGTAATAATCAGCCACCTTTTGAATAAAATCGATATTGTGCTATTCATTAAATTCTGATGAGTAAGACAAGTGTCTATAGTTTACGAATTTGTAGCTCTTTTGATCTATTATTTATTTAAAATCAGGCAGGCATTGTCTACCCTGACAAGAAACACAAAGAAGATTAAAGACAGAAAAGACAATGAAACCAATCAGTGTCACTTCTCTGACGCTCAGGTGGGTGTCTGTACATGTATAGAGAAAACATACTCCAACAAGATGACAGATATGTAATGGTCTCATTTGAGAGCTGCTGATAAAACCTGCTTTATCGGTCTGAGTCGTTGTAATAAACATAGCAAAATAAGTAAATATTTAATGAAGGTACAGATACAGGAATCTCATCGAATTTCAACTCATAAACCTGATATGCAACAGTAATCAGACCCACCAAAGACAACCCACTTGAAGTAATTTGTGTCCTCAGCTGGGATTCTACCATGCAATGTTTTCTTGCATGTGTTTCTGAAAACTTGAAAATAATGTCAGATATACATCATAAATAGAATTTGAACAATAGGACACAAAGTGAGAGCATGTAAGCAAGTTATAAGGAAATAATAAAGTAATAGTTACAGATTTCTTATTACCACAGTTGAAAAGATATTCCACCATTTTTGAATATCTTCAGTGAATTTCTTACACGTACAATATTGTATTAATCATATCAATCATTAAAAAAATTATGGTATATGCATGCTTTTCCTGTAACCCCCTATAATGTGTACTAAGCCATACAGTGTGAAAAATGTATAGTGCGACATATATAACAAAAAGAATCATGAATAAAAACAATGTAAAATGAACTTACAATGAAATGTATGCCTGTACAATTCCTAACAATTCCAATTCCTTAAACATCTCACTGAAAATGCAAACTCAGAAAGCATTCCAATAAACTTGTGCTTACACATAAATGAGGGGAAAAAAGCAAGACAGTGTCATTAGTTCTAGCAGTGAAGAAAGGTAGATGGGCAGCCAGGGAGAGAAAGAAAGAGAAAGAGACAGAGGGAGAGAGGGAGAGAACGTGATCCCTCAAAGGTCAGTTCTTCTTTGTAGTCAATAATTGACATTTAAACGTGCGTTTCAAACGTCACTGATAATGTTAGGCGAGATAATAGTGCGGGGGGGCAGCTTACACTGCTGTGTAATTACAGCCACAATGAGATGCAAAAATGCAAATGGCTTTGTGAATGATCCAAACCGGCTTTTGTCCAGCGCAGTGGCGGTTGGGCCGGATGATAGATGCCACACCAACGGTGGCAGACTGCACGATGACATGTGGGAGTGGGAGCAAGCAGAGAACAGAATTAGGGCAAACATGCCACACTCCCCCAGAAATCACACACAAACTCACTCACATATACATGCCAAATCCCACCAATGTAGCAGCTAATGCTTTTTGAATACCCTAATGATTAATTGTACCAGATATATGTCTGTCTCTGAGTCAGTTTTTGATTTGTCAATGTCCACATCAATGTCCAAAGTGGGAAAAAATTCAAATATATTTACAGTACAAATAATCATTAAATATTCTGAATATTTATACATAACAATAAATGTTTCCTCCTCCTAGTCTGCATATAACCCTCTACTGTATATCATGTATCAGGTCATCTGCAGGCTTAAGTGAGAGGGTAAAACACCTTAAGTGACGCCTGCAGTATAGACTGCTGTTCTTTGCTGTATCTTACTTTGAAAGGTAAATGTACTCCAGTTACACTAACTGGCACAATAGACATACCGTAGCAGTGTCAGAAGTGCCAAAAATAGCAGGAATACAAATTGGGATTTGATCCCTAGTTGATAACATGTTTCGTTGCTTATTTCAAAACTTTCAACATTACAGAACATAAATTATCTAAGGAATAAAACATGACAAGGCATGGAGTTCTAGGATAATAATCAATGGAAGTCAATTGTATGGTTTGGTCTTTACCAAGCAATCAGGTCTGTGCTGAACTCACAGTTTGCGATGACCCATTAGTTCCTCAGTAGCTCTCGGTTTCACTATTATAAACTGTTGTAGAAAGGACATTATTTACATGTACTGTACATTATTTACTGTCCAGTGTCACCCAAATGAGGATGTGTTCCCTTCTGAGCCTGTTTCCTCTCAAGGTTTCTTCCTCCGGCTTGCTCATTAGGGATAGGAATAGATATATATTATTTTATTTTGTTAATATTTTTAAATTAATTTTAAACTGTAATGGTATATATTTATTTATTTTTAATCCTTATTTTGCTTCTTCTTATTATTATTATATTTATTACTTTTTTCTCTCTCTTCTGTTTCCATACTTCTGTATAGCTACAGCTATGATTTGAGACCATAGAAATTGTTAAAAGTGTTATACAAATAATTAGAATTTGAAAGGCACCACCCCAAAGTTGGTTTTATAACTGTAAAAGCATATGCTATTGTGTTTCAGTTCTCTTTTTCATTTATTTTAGTACTTTGAATAATATGTAATGTTTATAACCATATATTATTAAATTAATGTTTAGTTTCTTTGTCACTACATGTAATTGTAGCTAATTAATAGCTGATTATACTCAAAAATACAGCTTGTTATGTTACCTAGAATCACAAACCATCTGCCTACAAGAGTTTCTAATTGTGAAAAACCCAGAGTAACAGCTTTACTCTAAAGCGCTGATGAGGATACTCCTTCCAAAAAATGTTAAATGAACATTCTCTCTACAGAAAATTTACAACTACTACTACTACTATTAATAATAATAATAATAATAATAATAATAATAATAATAATAATAATAATAATAATAATAATAATGGTGATGATGATGATGATGATGTCTGCCATACATGAGTCAGTTATTAATACAGAAATTATTACACATTTGAACAATCACATTAATTAAAAACCTGTAATTTGCAGCCCCCATAATTGTCACAGCCATTTTGTTATAGGAAACTAATCAACTATTCGTTACCACTCAGGATAAAATAATTCAGGATTGTTGAAATACATGATGATGCTGAACTCCATGCTGAACTTCATTTAATCATAATATATCTTATAAAATGCAAAGTTATTTAAAGCATATCTGAAAGTATTAATGCAATATATATGTTGGGATCAGGTTTAAATAGAACTTATGATACCATAAGTTCAAACTTAATTTTTTAATACACCACTGGCAGTCAGTGAACCAGTTAGCACACCAGAACAATAAAAATGGTAATGAAGGCCTTTCTCCAGATGAGGCATGTAAACCTAGGCCTTCTGGCGTGTGTTTTGATAACATAAATCACCTCAGATCAAGTATGGCCTAAAACATATTGCCTGGACCCCCTCCCCAACCTCCAGCCCTTTTCTTTTGGCCAAGTAACCGACCGGCATGCAGAAATTGTAAGCGGTCATGCTGTTTGTTAGTGGCAATTAATTTCTCTGCTGCTCTTGCTCTATTGAGAGGAAAGCCTTTGTGCGTTAAATCCTTCGCCTCTAAGCCATCCCTCTTGTTATGAGAAAATGGATGAGAATGAAAGAGAGAGAGAGAGAGAGAGAGAGAGAGAGAGAGAGAGAGAGAGAGAGAGAGAGAGAGAGAGAGAGAGAGAGAGAGAGAGAGAGAGAGAGCGCACAGGCTAAAGTAGGTAAAGAAAGAAAAAAAGGGAAGGCAGATTATTAGGCCGGTTAAGCATGTAATTGCTTGAATGAGTTAAAATCCCTTAAAATATCTGTCTTTCTACCTCATCACACCACTTCATAGATTCAAATATTTGACAATCAGTGAAGATAAACTAAACTAAATAATGAAGTAAAATATGGATCTTTATTAATTCCTTCCACCATAGAAGGAATCTTGATTTCAGCACAGTATTTTGAAATGATTTCTTACATAAAAACATGTCATTAAAATTCTAATTTTTCCTCCACTTTGTGAGGTTTGTAATGTGTGAAAATGTAAGCTTATGAACCAGGGCTTTCTGTATATACTTCTCAACAATCTCTCTAGTTAAAATATGCAAAACCTGAGGATCTTTTACAAATATGTGATTCATATACATTAGTTATTTTCATCACATTTAAACACATTTGGAACATCTTGCAAAATTAACTGAAACATTATCTACTCAAAAATGATTGCTTGCTGAGAACATTTCTACCATGCTTCATTAGGCAGGCTAGTGCTATACAGTATGGATAGTGCTACATAGTGCAGGCTTTGCTAGGAGCAGATTGGAAAGAAATGAGCAGTGGTGAGAGTAACAGAATGCATGTTTTAACTCCTCAGACAGGGAGCTTGTTATAGAGAGTGACAGACACAGCAGTCCACACGAGGATCTTGGACACTCTGCGGCTCCTGCCAAGCCTTTACACATAGCCACTGTTGCTGTAGTCTCAGTCCAATGGACACATGCCCTGTGGAAGTAGTGTGTGTGTGTGTGTGTGTGTGTGTGTGTGTGTGTGTGTGTGTGTGTGTGTGTGTGTGTGTGTGTGTGTGTGTGTGTGTGTGTGTGTGTGTGTGTGTGTGCATGGCAGCTTTTTTGAGGGCTGTGCCTCAGCATAAAAAAAGAAACAGTTAATTTCTAGCAATAGTGACAATGAGTTCTATGAGTTTTTAATACCATCTTAAGTTCAGAATTGAAAAAAGGTCAAATGTGTGAAAGAAATACTTTTTGAAACTTTGTCTAATTAAGAATGAAATGTTCCACAAGAACAGGAGTCATATCAAGAAATATTAAATATTTCATTCATTACTGGCAAAGTTAGACCCTTTGGATTAAGTAATTAATACAGTCGATGGTTAAGACATGTAAGATTTCCCTAATTAGATTTAAAAGAAAAGAAAAGAAAAGAAAAGAAAAGAAAAGAAAAGAAAAGAAAAGAAAAGAAAAGAAAAGAAAAGAAAAGAAAAATGTAGTGTAATAATGGTCAGCAAAAGGTTGTCCAGGTATTGATTGTGATAATCCCCCAGTGTTGAAAGCTCATATGCTTGACTGAGGAGCAAAAGGTTGCAGAGATTAATTTTGTGAGGGTGGAGGGGCAGGTTTTGATTTCCACCAGGTGTATCTATGCTGTGCCAAATGCCACCCTCAGAGCAGGTCTTTCTCTCTCTCTTTCTCCTCTCTTTCTCTATCTGTGTGTGCGTGTGTGTGTTTACTGTTTTATACCTCCCCACCCCCCAAAAAAAAGAATAGTAATGAGTGTGTGTGTGTGTGTGTGTGTGTGTGTGTGTGTGTGTGTGTGTGTGTGTGTGTGTGTGTGTGTGTGTGTGTGTGTGTGTGTGTGTGTGTGTATGTGTGTGTGTGTAAATGTTATTCACACCAGATCAAACTAAGCCTGTAAAGAGGTGCAAAAGCGAGGCTGGCAGTCACCCAGGCCAAAATACCCTGGAAGCATGTCAATACATTACATGTACTTAACACATGTACCAGTGGAAAGTGTGTCAGCTACTATAGTTTCCAGGTTTTATGTCCACCCTTCAATTAAACATGAAAAGCAACTGCTCTTTTTTACTTGTAATATTATAATGAGATAAGCTCCAACTACATGAACATATTCACAGCAGGTATTTGAAACATTTCTTTGTCACAACATTACTTTCCATTTAAGCATTGCTATATCCCTTCATTTCTCATCATTATGTAATATGGCATAATAATAGTGCAGATTTAATATATGACATATTTGTAATACTTAAATGCCTTAACAAATGAAAAGATACAAAAAGCTTTTAAAAATAGCATATTAAAATATCTTCTGCTACAAAGTTATCAACCATGTCAATGTCATTTTAAATGGTTTTGCTCTGCTCGCAATTTGGACCAGATAGATGTGGTCTGGATAGGATTCATTTGACACAACCGTCTGATTTGCTGACAGCTCAGAGCCTGACAAGGTCATTGGATGTACAAGCTCTCATTTAAAAAATAGACATTTAAGTGGGGCTTGGGGTTAGTTGGGTCTATCAGGTCTGTCAATCAATTAATGACAATTATTGAACAAGGATGCCCAGGGGAGGTAAGAGACAGAAAGAGAATGACTAGACAGGAGAGAGAAGGGAGCCGGATAAATTAATAAGATTGGAAAATAATGACTGGAGCTTAGTGATGGAACAGCCCACACATGCAGATTTCCCAGTCTGACTCAATGCATTGCTCTGTGCTCTAAATTTTTAGGTGTTCTCATTTAGTTTTGCATTACGGTAATAAATGTTGTGACTCATATAGTGGGAGAAAAACAGATAGTATTCAGAATTTGAAAGTCTTTTATTGTTGTCATTAGAACGGATAGAATTGTGCATTTAAGCATAAAGAATAGTTTTAAAGAATTAGAGTGTTAAATACCCTAATAGTAATGCTTTTGCTTGAATAAGCTGAAGTAGGTGGTTAAGCAACTTGAATAAAGAATGATATTGCTTTTCAGTATGAAAAGAATACCTTTTGATTAATGAAAAGACCTAGTATGGAAACCTGGTTAACACATTTGAATGAATAAAAGAGTATATTTATGAGAATGTTTGTGTTATGGAGAGATAGTGAAGGGGGTGGAGGACCTAAAAAAATGAATATCAAACAGAGCATAACACAGTCTTGAATCCATGCCGAGGTAGGAGAAAATAAGGAGAGAGAGAGAGCTTTTTGAAATTCTCCAGCTGGCAGGCTTTAATTTTCCACCATTCTAATTAAAATGCAAATTAAATTTATAATTAGCAACCACAGTATCCGAGAAACCACCTTCTGCACAGCCCAAACATATGGGGCAGCCAGTGGTGTACAGAATTAGGTATCCGTAGCACCCGGGACAGGGGAGCTGAGATCTTAAGGAGATGGTAGTTAGCTTTGCCACTGTGGAGGGCTTGAATGGGTTCCTGGCTATCCCATGGAACCTCACCTAGAAGCTCTCAAGGCCATCTTGAGGCCCAGTGGCTGCAAAACTGATGATGTTCTCATTCTTTCACTTCTAGTTCTTATTTGCAGAATTATCCTGTGCTCTAACCAGATTATTCATTATAACTCATGAGAAATAAATAAAAAGCACCTCATTTTACAGTTTGATATATTGATATTTGTGTTTGTTAAAAAAAGAAGAACAAGAAAATGAAGTAGAAGAAGAAGAGGATGGCTCCACTGTCCATGTAGAATCTGTTATTTAAAAGATTGGGACATTTTCTATAATTTTGCAGCATTCAATTTAGGAGAAAAATGTTTGACTCATATGGCACAGCCATATTCTAGAGGTGTTTGGCATTTCAGGAAATTGTTCAAAGGTCAGGGGGATTTTAAGAACATGGTTTCTGACTGGGATATGCCAAATGACTTATTTGTGTCATGCTGGTAACTGTGAATTATTGCAAACTGAACAATATCTGTATTTTATACAGTTATGCCATTATTTGTGAGAAATCTGCAAACCAGAGAATGAGTTTCAGACAACCTGAGAAGTTTTTCTTACCCTCTGTAGTTTGTTCTCCCATTAATTCTATCACTGCCAAATATGTCTATGTTGCTACTAGTACTTTGATCTGTATGGGTCAATATTTCATTTTCTTTAAGGTGACTGGACTAGATACTGCCCCAATGTCAGCATCAATCTCCTGTCATCTGTCAGAGTCTGAAGTGTAGGGTCAAGGCTGCTACATGTCAAGAAGAATGCCACCGCTCCCTTTGCTCTTTCACGTTTGAGAATAAGACCTGATCTGCTCAGCCATCTCTAAGCAAAGACTCAGCTATTCTCTTCATCATCGACCTGCTGGACACAAAGGTAAGCAGTGTCATGTATGACCCCTTCAACAGTTGTGTCATTCTGTCACCTGTGAGGGACCCTTGCTCCTGTTGTGCACTAAGCGACTTGCCTAAAAGCCAGCCTTATCTTGCTAGCCTGTCAGGGCAGAGAACAAGCAGGTCCATAGCACTGCTTTGATACTTTGATGTGGCCACATGTCATGGGTGACAGTGCAAGGTCTTCAGGGTTGCTTGGTGGATGCTATTCACCAGGATGGAGGCATGCAGTGACAATGTGTCCAGAACAATGGTGGCTAGAAAGTGGCATTGGTGATTAAACTATTTAGCACTCATCTCAGGGGATGGTCAGAATTATTTTACTGAGAGAAAATAAGTCATTGCAATGCATCCTGACTCAGGGATTTCCAATGAATCTAAATTCCTCCCCCCCATTCCCCCCCCCCCATCTTTACATCCTGGTCAGCTGTTTTAAGGATTCCTTTTGTCCCTGTTAAGAGAGTTTACAAAGATTAATGCATGTGTCGCCTTAGTATGCATCTGTCTATAAAGGGACTCTTAAAAGACCCTTTTCAAGAAGCATTGGTACAAATAACAGTGAACCTGCCACATTAAGGAAAGTCAAAATGATGTATGGTTTCACCAAGGTGGGAGCCATTGTCAGACAAAACCTTCATTCCCAACAAAAAACCTCACATTGTCTGAACCCTCTTTTGCAATATTTTCCCTTTAGCTGCAAGGTAGTGCCACCTGTTGCCACATTAATCATACAGAGTAGATACTCATAAATCATAACATTGCACAATTAATCAAGCTGTCAGCTTCAGGGTCAAGGGTCAGCCTCAGAGTTGCCAAAGGTTGCCTCTGGGGTGTGAAGGGGTCATGATTGCATGGCATCTCTCATTCTTGCAAAGTGTCAAGAGAGGAGCTAGCAGAACAAAGGAGAAATCAAAGGCCTGCTGCGGGGGAGAGAATTCAGGCCCACTCGATACCCCGAGACGAAGAGCAGAATCCGGTTCACAAAGCCAGTCAAATTGACCTGTCACTGCTTCAAGGGTTCCCTGCCAGACTGCTACACTATCACGCTCCACCATACCCTTTCAAAATGACAGAGCTTTAGCAACCTACTGGGCTCTGCACTTTGGCCCATTTGCATAATTAGCAAGTTGTTGCTCTTCTTTGAAATGACTTTGCTTTTGCTTATTGGAGGGAATTAAGTGATGTGGAACATGCAATAAGAGAAATAAAAAAGAGCAGCAGGCTTTAAAGTATTAATGTAAAATTGACTGTATGTGAAAATATATGTAAAGCTGTGTAACACAATGTGTGTGCACACATGCATCTATGTGTATACAGTACATGTGTGTATATAAGTGTGTTCACTTATTGGGCTTTCACTTCTGGCAACAGAAGCCTTTATCTGGCAACCTTATTGAAGGAGGAAATTCACATTTGCAGATGGCAACTTTGGCATGGCTGTCAACGAAATTAGCCTACATCAAACTTACCATGGCCTGGCAGGGGCCAGCAATTTTATTGAGGGTTTGTCATTGCACAAAGTTCATACATTGCACCCTGTAACTCTCCAAGCATACAGTAAATGTCAGAGAAGCAACAGCATGCCACTACCTGATCTCTGCATGCCTCTTCTTTGCATCATCAAGCCTAACACAACCAATCTAATAAGGCTATTCTGTGTGTGGCACCATTTAAAATTCCTTCCCAACAATATTACAACCATTCATTCACTATTTTGCCTGCAGAATAAAATTTACCTGGTGTGAGATTGTAAATGCATGTCGTTTGTAACCACAGAGTGATCATTTCAGTAGAAATAGCTCCAAGCTACTTTCAAGTGCCCCCTGTCCACCTGTGTGGCCCAAAGCAGTTTCCACTACACATTGCACTGCTTTCATTTTGGTATTTCACTAGCCCCAGAACACTCTCCAGAGTAGTCTTACAATACAATAACCACAATGTCAAAAAACCAAAGCCAAAGAAACATTTCCACCTTTTATCTACCGAGAATGAGATTGATGCTCCCATGACCAGCCTTTAATGCATTAAAGAGTATTTGGTCTATATCTGTGGTACCTTTTATAAAACAGCATTAAGTTTAATTCAATCTAAAAGCCTTTGGGGGATTGTGTGATTTGAAAAATATTACTTGCTGTTGTTTGTAACACACATGGGTATCTATTTTTAAGTTCACACATTCTGCGTGTGTCTTGTCCTACATACTGCAGTACATCACAACAATCATGGCTACCAACTGATTCTGATTCTCTATGGAATGTGTTCTTTGGTGGATTAATTAGCATATACGGGTCATAATATGACTATCATTTAAAAAATGTTTTCATTGATTTCAATCAGGAATGAATCCTGTCAATTCATTCAGAAACCTATTTGATCCTCTCATTAAAGCTTTCTTTACAATTATTCTCTTTTTTCATAGAAAACCTCAGTCTTGCAGTGTCATACACTGTCACCCCACAAGAAATAAGAAAAAACACATCTCTTTATTGAGTGACTTGTGTGAATTGCATACATTACCTGCATGCACTTGGATTTTAATGTCGAGTACATCAAATGTGAACTGTGAACAGCTCAACACATCAATCATGTTGCGCATTGTAGTTGTCACTGCATTAGCCAGCATGAATGACATTTAAGTCTTACAAGTGTTGCTGTTGCCCTTTCAGTACCTACTTACCTTCTTTTAACTGTGCATGATTCAGTCAATACTGACACATTGTTTAGAGCTCTAGCAAGTAGTCTATTTGCTGCACAGTTCTATGACCACAGGAAAATGGGTTGTAATTATGGTAAAAGTGGTTTCTGGCAATGCATGCAAATGGAAAGAAATTATCATTAAGAGATAATGATTAGAAAGAGATGGCAAAAATAGTTAAAAGGAGAAGGCAAAAATAGTTAAAAGGAGAAGGCAAAAATAGTTAAAAGGAGAACTACATTGAAATAATAGAATTTTGTTTAGCTTGTGGGCTGTCAGAGTAAATAAATTAATAAATAAATACAATATGAGACAACCTTTATGCATATGAAGTCCAGAAATGTAAATAAATTAAAACATTACTCTGCACAATATCAATACATAATAGTGCCTATTTAACAGTTTGATTAAATGATTTAATCAATCACTATCACAGGTTGTTTATTAATCACTTTATCAAGCAGTTGATGCATTGCTGGCTTTAATTGACTCCATTTATTTAGACTTTTTTTCGCTTCTTTAGTCTTATCAGAATGTTCTCCTAGTCTGGCACTGATAAAAATAGGAAGGGCAATTGGGTGGTGTGTGTGTGTGTGTGTGTGTGTGTGTGTGTGTGTGTGTGTGTGTGTGTGTGTGTGTGTGTGTGTGTGTGTGTGTGTGTGTGTGTGTGTGTGTGTGTCTGTGTGTGTCTGTGTGTGTCTGTGTGTGTGTGTGTGTGTGTGTGTGTGTGTGTGTGTGTGTGTGTGTGTGTGTGTGTGTGTGTGTGTGTGTGTGTGTGCCTGTGCATGTGCATGTGCATGTGCATGTGGGGACTGGGGAGCTTGTCCAGGGATAATGCAGCTATTGCAGCTAAAACAACACAGCCCACTTTCCTTAACTCTATTGCTATCACTGCACAAGCAAGTAAACCAATTTATTAGAAAGAGTGAGTGCCTTGTAAGATCAGTGGCCGTACCACACAGCTCAGCTCTGATAAACACAGTGCTCATTCGTTTACCTTCTCATCTGACATGGTGCTGATATACGATCTTAATAAGATTAATATCCTCTCGACTCTCTCCCCTCCCCTTTCCTATATATTTGTCCCTAATGTTCCTCCTGGTTGATCAGTGTCTGTTGTTCTAAGCAAACATTAAAGAGAAAAGCTTCAGCACTGGTGATAGGATATGTTTTCTGAGTATGTGAGCATGGTTGCAGAATTACCACAGAATTCTCATGAATAGTCATACAGGGCCTTGCTGTCTTTGTTGTACCTTTTAACTCTATTATTTTTCCCTTATGTTCTCTTTCCAAGGGATCTTTCACATCAATGTACACAATTACTGTACACAATTTTCTCATGTGAAACTATCTTTCAAATTTGTGTTTATGTTTTTTTTGTTTTTTTTTATTGTCATGATAGACTTTGAAGTACTCCTTGAACATCTTCTGGTCAGGTTAGCTATAACTACTAAACTATCCGCCCCTCTTTTTAGTATGTCCATCTTCCACTATGCCCCCACTCTCCCACTTTATACTCCTCTAGTTCCATCCATAGCTACCTTGTCTGGCTCTTTCCTCTCTCTTGTTGTTTGGTTAAAAAAAGCTATTGTCTGCATCATCTGAGCATTCATGTGCTCTCCTCAGAGAGAGGTGGACAAAAAAGTGGGAAAAAAAAAAAAAAAGCAGAGAACACAGGTTGAGCAGCTGAATAGAAAATTGCACTTAAGTGGCCTCCTCCAGAACATCACCAAGAGCTGCCGGGATGGCTCAGACTGCAGGGTCTGACCAGGGGGTCGAGGTTGGGGGTTTGGTAAAGGGGGGATAGTGGCAAACTTGAAAGCTGCCATACATTTGCAGCACTCTATTTCTCTCTGCCTCTCTCAGAAAAAAAAAAAACGTTTCACACCTGAAGCCTTTCACGCATGGGCCTCTAAGGGTCCCCTACAAGACATTTAATTGGCTATTGCCTCGTTGAGCCCCATTATGTGGAGGCAACATTCAGCCAAGTATGCTGAATGAAAAGGGTCCTTCTCCCAGATGGGCCCCGATGGCATTAAAAAGTGCCAGATCACTTCTTGCTGTTGACTGACAGAGGAAAAATGTACAGTTCACATGTAGACACCACATATCCAAAATAAGTTGTTAAACAAGTGCTGAGAAAGTTTGATAATTAGTTGAATACTACTTCTCCAAGTCTCCATTATTAAGAAGCCATTTTCACACACTGTCTTTTTGAAACAAATGGCTGTATACCTGACCATTGACTGTGAATGTATTTATTAAATTTTTTTCAAACATACTCTTGCTAAACTGCACAGGCTAAATTTGTGAAAGGCCCCAAATTGTTGAATTATCGACTGTATTCAGCATTAAGTAGAAAGTGAAAAATAGTTTAATATGTTGAAATCAACAGAGGTTTTTCACCTCACTTTCATCAAATAATTCAATCTGTCTGTTTTTTGTTTTTTTTTTTTACAGAAAACTATGTTGGTCAGGCATCCCTACCTCTCAGATATGATTTCTTTTTTCTCACTCCTCCACCATCTGGCTCCTTCATTTTCTTCCATATTTGCCTGAGGCATGAAGGCACTTCCATGGCCTTGGTTGTGTAAAAGGGGGAACAGGGAGGTTGGGAATCGGGGGTATTACTGACTCTGTGGATAGGCTTTTCGAGGGTGGAACAATAAAAGTAGGAGCTAATTTTTTGGATTTATTTATTTATTTATTTATTTATTTATTTATTTATTTATTTATTTATTTATTTATTTTTGTGGTATTTTGGTTAAGACGTGTAAAGACTCATGGGAAATCTGCCCCAAAGCTGATTATGATTTGCAGCCAAATTGCATGGTTTTAAAAAAAAGTCTGTTAAACAAAGCAAAGCAATTTATTAAATATTAAATAAGTGGAATACTTATTTTCTATTAATAATTCTTTCCTTGTAACTTTACATTTTCTGAAGTAGAGCAAATTGACCATTTAAACATATTAAACACTGATATTAAATATTTGTGTGTGTTTTTTTTTTTTTTAATAAAATAGGTGTAAATTACTTTTAGGTGCCTTAGAAATTAATCAAAATAATTAGTGTCAATAAGGATAGATAATACATGTGGATTTTGATATCAAAGGCTTATATATTGGGGAGATTTGTTTAGTTTAAAGCTATAGTTTTATTTTTGCTTTCTATGGTTAAATCAAAAACACAAATTAAATAAAAAAAAAAAAAGACATTCAACACAAAATTAGTTAGAATTTACACCACATAGCACTATCAATATTCCATCCAATATCAATTATCATCCAAATGAAAGTTAAAATTCATAAAAGTATGAAATCAAAAATTATTATATTTCTGCCAAAATATACCAGAAACATAAATAAATTTATCTGGAGTGATAATTAAGATTAACACAAAATAATTAACCCTAACTCTGGGGATAAAACCATACATTTCCAGAGCATGGTTATTATTGCAAGGTAATAATAATCAATCATTTTTTTATTTTCAGTGCTTTTCCAGATATAAAAAATATATGTCAAAATGTGTTTTGTGTAGTGTGGATAATGTGATGGACTGCTGATCAGTAGGTTGTTAATGCCAGGACCAACAAGCCCTTGACCAAGGCCCTTAACCCTCTACTACTCAGTCATAATAAATTAGATAAATGTAAGTTGCTCTGGATAAGACAAAACTCATATCAAACCGTTTATGTAATTCGTTTTTTTGTTGGGCTTGTAGTTGTTGGACCATGATAACTATGGAGCTTTGAAAAGGGTTGTAGGCCTTAAAAGACTAAAAGACTTGTCTTTAAGGAGCACTTCCTGTAATACAAGTCAGGAAGAAATAACTATCAGTCTACTATCAGCCCATACCTTTCCTCTAACCTCTCCTCTTGACAAACAAATCAGAGACATGCAACAGCACCCAACTAATTATTCCTTCCATGTTTCCCCCACCTGCCAGTCACACTTTTTGGGGACTAAAGCTTAAACCAAGTTAGCTCACAAATGATCTGCTATATTTATATTAACACCTCAGCTGGTTGCACAGACGGCCCCTGAAGGAAGTCAATCCATTAGGGCATCAACACGCTGAATAGGCAAGTACTGAATGGCCTATCTTTAAAAAAAAAAAAAAAACATTGGCATATATGTATATATAACTAACATAAAACATATATATACATCAAACATTGGCATATGTATATACAGTATGTGTGTGTGTGTGTGTGTGTGTGTGTGTGTGTGTGTGTGTGTGTGTGTGTGTGTGTGTGTGTGTGTGTGTGTGTGTGTGTGTGTGTGTAGTCATGTATCATGTGGCTACCCTATCTACTCACCATTCAATTTCTTCTCTGCAGTATGACAGTTAGGCGGATATTACAAGGTGCACTGGGGTCTATAACACAGATCTAATCTCAAGGTTCTGTAGCAATGCCGGGCAGATGACTTGTACGGCATCAGTCTTTGACATAGTGCAACATGATATCAGACACAGAATACAAGAATGTGTGTGTGTGTTTTCAGTGTCTCAGTGGCATTTTATGAGACCTCATGCTTCTGAGGGGGCAGAATAGAGTTGAGTTGAACTGTTGGCAAGAGGGCTGTCGCTTTGTGCTCCCAAGTGAGATGTTTAAAGCATGCTACTTAACCTGACTGCCTTCAATAAGAAGCCTGGCTGAATAAATACACACCATGCAAAATGTCATGTGCAAGGAAACCAAACGCAAGGACCATCACCCTTGTATGGTTGACAGCAGCAGTCATGGTCTCCTGAACATGCTTTATGAGGCAAAATGAAACTTAATCTGTCTGGAAGAAGATTGAAACTTTTTTTTTTCTTTGTATTTCTTGAAGAATGATCATGGTGTTGTAAACAGGACTCCAGTGTAAATTGTAAGAAGAGGCCATTAGGTCAAGGTCTAAGCACATGAATGTTTGTCCTGCTACTCTTTGTCCCAGGTTCTGACCAGGAGGAAAGAGGGGAAAAAAATCAATAAAGAGGCAAGACAGCAAGTCTCAGTGGGTTTCACGTCAGATTACACACCATACAAACTGGGGAAAGTGTGAGCAAACAGAAGAACAACTGTTTTGAATTAAATTCTAATGTTAATATGAAAATGCCATTTGAATAATTGAGTGTAAATTTGGAGAGTTATCGTATGTATAGAACAAATCAGCAGTTCTCCAGATCACTGGCAGTAAAAGCTAGCAGCATTACAATTAACAGAGAGGGGGGGGAGTGTGTGGGGGACAGAGGCTTAAGTGATCTGGCAGTCAGCATGATGCCCGCCCTGTCAGAATCGATCAATCCCTACTGAAATTAAGAGATGGTAAGTAAACTGCACTTAATGCACTGTTTTTATACACACACCCCTTGATCTAGCTGAGAGCACTGGTGAGGGCGAGAGGCTGTCTGAGAGAAGGGGACACAAGGCCAAACGCAAACACAAACATACTGAGCTTGGTCTCTAACCTGCCTGCCATCATGAGACACCATGTTGCACTGAAAGACAGAAAACCAGTGCAGAGTAAAAAAGATCTCTGGTCTGAATTGGAGGGTGTGTGTTCTTATTCTGTGGGAGAGCAGCAATCTGGAAAGTCATTTCCCAACCATCTCCTTGAAGTAGCAGTTGTATTTGTCCTCTTCTGTCCATAAAAAAAATGTGTTTTTTGTACAAACTGCATT